>NW_027186442.1:1906909-1923352 GCF_028583685.1 Petaurus breviceps papuanus | reverse complement strand
AGAGAGAGAGAGAGAGAGAGAGAGAGAGAGAGAGAGAGAGGAAGCACTTTTCTTTGATCTGCATTCAGACTGTAGTTCTTTCTCTGGATGTGGATATCCCTTTCTATCATGAGTCTTTTGGAATTGTCTTATAACCTTGCATTGCTGAGGGGAGCCCAGTATATCAAAGTTAGTCATCACAGTCGTGATGTGTCTGTAATTGTGTACAAAGTTCTGATTCTCCTCTCTTCACTCACCATAAGTATATATAAGTCTCTCCTGGATATTATGAAATATGCCTGTTCCTCATTTCTTGTAGCACAATAGTATTCCATTACATTCATATACCACACCTTGTTTAGCCATTTCCCAAATGATGGGCATCCCCTTGATTTATAATTCTTTGCCACCACAAAGAGAACTTCTATAAGTATTTTTGTACAAATGAGTCCTTCTGAATATTTTTTTAAATGACCTTCAAATACAAGATTCAAGAGAAACATAAAAAAAAGTTATACAAGAAACAAGAAAGAGAAAACATAAGGAAATCAGTAAAGTTAAACTTTTATATTTCTATATGGCAAGATATTTGTAACTTTACAATTTTATTACTATAAGAGCAATTAGAAGGAGTACTTGTAGAGAGAGGGAATGGATATAAGATAATTTTGATAGGATGACACTCCAAAAAAATAAAATAAAGGGATGAAAAGAAAAATTGCACTGGAAAAAGTAGGGAAGAGATTAAATGGGGGTAAATTATCCCATATGAAAAAGCTACTAAAATGAAGTGGAAAATAGGCAGGAGATGGTGGTGGGCAAAATTTAAACCTTATTCTCATCAAAATTGACTCAAATAGGGAATAGCATACACATTCATTTGGAAAAAGAAATCTATCTTATCTTATAAGGAAATAAAAAAGTACAGGGATAATAGAAGGAGAAGAAAGGACTAATAAAAGGGATGTTATAAGGGAAGGTGGTGATCAGAAACAAAAGTCTTGAGAGGAAGGAAAGGGTGGGGGTTGAGAGAGAGAGAGAGAGAGAGAGAGAGAGAGAGAGAGAGAGAGAGAGAAACAAGTGGAAAATGATGTGGAGGGAAATACAATCAGTTATCATAACTGTAAATGAGAACGGAATGAACTCACCCATAAAATGGAAGAAGACAGCAGAATGAAGTAAAGTCCAGAATCCTAAATATATTGTTTACAAGAAACGCATCTGAAGAAGAGAGATACACACAGGGTAAAGGCAAGGGCCTAGAGCAGAATCTGTTATGCTTCAGCTGAAGCAAAGAAAGCAGGGGCTTTCTTTTTATGATGTAAGATAAAGCAAAACCAAAAATTGATCTAATTAAAGGAGATAAAGAAGAAAACTATATGCTGCTGAAAGGTAACATAGAAAATGAACTCATATCAATAGTAAACAAATGTGCACCAAATGGTAAAGTATCTAAATCTTTGAAGGAGAAATTGAATCAGTTACAGTAGAAAAGAGATAATAAAACTATATTATTGGAGGATCTCATCTTACCCCTTTTAGAAACTGATAAGCCTAACCAAAAAATTAACAAGAAAGAAATTTTAAAAGTGAACAAAATTCTAAAAAAAAATACATATGATAGATCTCTGGAGAAAAAATTGAATGGGAAAAGAAATATACTTTTTTTTTCTCAGCAGTACAAAGAACCTACATGAAAACTAACCATTAAGATATAAAAACCTCACAACCAAATGCAGAAAATCAGAAATAGAAATACATCATTTTCACATCATAATGCATTAAAAATTAAATTGAACAATGGATAATGGAAACAGAGATGAAAAATTAATTGGAATTTATATAATCTTTTGGGGGGGGTTCTGGTCTGGCTTTTTTAGAAGTAAGGAGCTTAAGAACTGATTGAGGCTAAAATGGCAGAAGAAGTGGGCTGGATGGAGAAGGTTTAAATGGTGCTGACTCTAAGGGGGGGTGTAGGGGGTCCTTTCAATGCTAAGGCAGGGGAGGAGAGGAATAAGGGGAAAATAAAATGGTAGAGGAGGAGGCAGGATGGGGTATGGACTCAAAGAGTGGGGGGAGGATAAGGCATAAAGCTAGCAGGAGAGGGCTCAGAAGGGAGCTTCTGACAATCATCACTACATTCTAGGAGCCCAAGAAGAAGAAGGAAGGCATGTACCCCTTGTAAAAGGCTTGGGGTCCTTCCTTCCAAATCATGGTGAGGGTGCAGTGGCTAGCACTGGCATACTGGCCCATGGCAGAGTTCATGTATCTCATCTTGACCACGTCCACAGGGGAAACAATGATGGTGGTGCAGAAGCCAGCCCCAAAGGCTGATATGAAGTGGAATGGAAGGTCATCAGCCATAAGGTGGGCCTTCAGAAGGGCATCTTTGATGAACCTGCTCAGCACAGTTGACAATAGCATCGTGGGCAACATTAGGTGAAGTTCCTTTCCATAAGCCCTGAAGGCCCTCTTCTCTGGTGATAGTCTTATAGGCATCCACTGTACCCTTGTATCTCCAGCTGCCACCTGCATGAGCCTGGGCCTGGAAACGTACCTTCACCACATCTGTGGGTTGGGCTATGCCCACTGCCAGAGCCCCTGGGTTGCAGCCTGCCAGAAGGCAGCTCCCAATGCCTGCATGCTCAGATCCCTTGGTGTAGAACTACTTGACAGAGTCAAAGAAGCCAATGCAAACAGAGGCAAAACTCATCTGGCAATTCAACCCAGCCAGCAGCCCATTGTACAGGTTGCCAGGGCCTCAGTCTTGACCATGGTCAGAATGGTGCCCATGACACCCTGATACTGGTCAGTGGTAGAAGAAGCCCGGACAGCCCCCTGGCTCTCTCCTTGAATCTGCAGTCAGACTTTGGCTGTGTCCAGGGTGAAGGTGATGAGGTCAGCAATGCAGGCAGCAGTGCCAGCCCCAAGGAAGTTTAAGGTGGCTGTTGGGGGCAAATCTGGAGGCTTAAATCCAACCATGATTTGATACAGGCCTTCTGCTACTTCCCAGGAAGCAGAGGAAAAATGGGAAGATAGCCTCCCCTGATTGAGCAAGACGAGATAGAGGAACTCTGCCAGAGTCCTGATCTGGAGGGTCTCACGATGATGGCACCTTGATCAAGCTTCTCTAAAGGTGTCCCACTCTTCAAAGTTGCTCATGGCCACCATGGCCCCACTTCCCTTGATTTTCCATAGAAAGTTGTTGGGAAACTATACACCTAATGATCATACTATGTGCCCAGGACCGTAGAGGAAAACATGAGGAGGCAGCGGGGGCATGAGGCCTGCTGCAGAGTCTGGCATCCAGAGGGTTGGGGGCTACCAAAGGTCTCACAGCTGGGTCACTACAAAGTCTGTGCCTTGCAGGAGGTTTATGCAAGCACTGAGGATGGAATTTATATAATCTAATCCTTTAAATAAGTGGGTCAAAGAACAAATCATAGGAAAATGATAATTTCCTTTAAAAATGACAACACAGGGGTGGCTTGGTGACACAATGAAGAGAGAGCGACGCCATTTTGTAGCAGCAAGCACCCCAAGCGTCCTCAGGGTGTCTGCCAACACAGGTTCTTGGATCTGCTTTGATAAAGGAAAGTAACTCAAAATGGGTTAACAAGCTTATTTTAATCAGTCAAATATGTATCATTTACCTCGTTGAGGGGAAAAAGGTCAGCACCCTGAACTTCAAAGTATACAGACAGATTTATCAAGACAAAAACAGATCAAGTAGACAGATTTCCAAACTTTCCAACCATTACATCCATACCAAACAACATCTGGGTTTCAAAGCCAGGGCGGCTCTGGACAATGGCTTTCCAGAGTTTCATCTGATTAAATCACAGAACACTTCTCAAAGTGAGCCCCAAAACAAAGCTACACATCAGGGCTTATATAGCCTTCTCCTGGCTCAGAGAATGTAACAACCTTATTGACTCATTGGCTAATCAAGAAGTATCTACTGAAAAACAAGCCTCCCACCCCAGGCTCCAGGTGCACTTTAGCCTAGGGGCAGGGAAGATCTTTAAAATTTACATTCCCATTACATTCAGCTCCAAGATCTTTCATGCCCATGGCATAGACAATTTACTTTTGAATTAGCATTAAACATCCCTTAGGTCACATTTTCAAGATACAGAAGTAAAGTTACCAAAGTAGCCACTGGGCCTTAAACAAACACAAAGTACATTGCATTATCACTTCAATTCAAAAGAAGAGTCCAAATAAAGTTCTCTTGGGGGGAGGGGATGTCCTACCCCTCACACAACTCCAGCCCCTGCTTCCAAGTACAGAGAGGGGGTTGGGCAACAAAACCAACAAGGGGGAGTCCTTGGGGGTCCAAGGCACTTTATCCCACCCACCATAGTCACAAGTCCATTCTACCCCTGGGTCCCAAACTGTGGGATGCAGCAAGGAAACACATTCAGTGCCCCTGCTTTGCTGCTCAGTTCTTATCTTTTCCTGTGGCTGAATTCCGAACTCCTGGGTTCCTTCTCCTCCTGCAGGTGGCAGTCGCTCCTGGCTTCTGCCCAGGTCCCGATGCAGGCAGTTCACCATTCTCGCTCTCAGCTCAGTGAAGTCCGCATGCAGGCCATTCTTCTCTCCTGCTCCACGGCTCCACAGAGTCACAGCTACCACAACTGGGAAACAAACAATTATCCCAGTCCCCATACTTTCCTTTTACTCTGCAGATCCTGTTCGTGACGCCATTTTGTAGCAGCAAGCACCCCAAGCGTCCTCAGGGTGTCTGCCAACACAGGTTCTCTGATCTGCTTTGATAAAAGAAAGCAACTCAAAATAGGTTAACAAGCTTATTTTAATCAGTCAAATATATATCGTTTACCTAGTTCAGGGGAAAAAGGTCAGCACCCCGAACTTCAAAGTATACAGACAGAATTATCAAGACAAAAACAGATCAAGTAGATAGATTTCCAAATTGTCCAACCATTACATCCATACCAAACAACATCTGGGTTTCAAAGCCAGGGGGGCTCTGGACAATGGCTTTCCAGAGTTTCATCTGATCAAATCACAGAACACTTCTCAAAGTGAGCCCCAAAACAAAGCTACACATCAGGGCTTATATAGCCTTCTCCTGGCTCAGAGAATGTCACAACCTTATTGACTCACTGGCCAATCAAGAAGTATCTACTGAAAAACAAGCCTCCCACCCCAGGCTCCAGGTGCACTTTAGCCTAGGGGCAGGGAAGATCTTTAAAATTTACATTCCCATTACACTTGTTGACACAATGAATAGAGAGCATTGGCCCTGGAATCAGAACCTGGATTCCAATTTGGCCCCAGAAACTTAACACTTAGTAGCCATGTGACCATGGGCAAATCATTTAACCCCAATTACCTTTCCTTCTCCCCTCCAAAAAGCAAAAATAAAAAATTACAACAGACAACATTCCAAAATTATGGGATACAATCAAGGCATTACTTATGATAAAATATAGATTTCTAATTACTTCCATCAATAAAATAAAGGGGAAAGCAGGAATGGGGCATGAACCTTAAGGCAAGGGGGGGTACTAAAAAAAGAACAAATTAAAAACTTTCATTTAAACACCAAGCTGGAAATAATGAAAATCAAAGGATAGATTAATAAAACTGAAAGGAAGAAAACCATTGAACTAATAAATAAAAGGAGAAGTTGGCTTTATGGGAAAAAAACAATAGAGAAACCATTGGTTAATTAAATTACAAAAAGAAAGAAGAAAAATAAATTACTTGTATAAAAAATTAAAAGGGTGATTTCACTATCATTGAAGAGGAAATTAAGACAATTGTTAGGAGCTATTTTGCCCATCTATATGCCAATAAATGAAAAGGATGGCTACAATAAAAATAGAAATTACCCCTATCAACAGAAGAAATATAATACTTAAATAACCCAATATTACTAAAAGAAATTTAACAAGTCATCAATAAACTCCCTAGAACCAGACTGATTCACAAGCAAATTCTACCAAACATTTAAAGAACAATTTATTTCAATTCCATATAAACTATTTGAAAAAATAGGCAAAGGAACCTTACCAGATTCCTTTTATGACACAAATATGGTGCTGATACCAAAACAGGAAGAGCCAAGTCAGAGAAAGAAAATTGTAGACCAACTTCTTTAATGAATATGGATGCAAAAATTTTAAATAAAATGCTAGCAAAGAAACTAGAGCAATATATCACAATGAACAGGTACTACAACCAGGTAAGATTTATACCAAGAATTCAGGGCTGGTTCAACATTAGGAAAACTGCCAGTATAATTGACCATGACAATAATAAAACGAACAGAAATAATATTATTCACTCACTATATTCAGAAAAAAAAACTTTGACAAAAAACAACATCAATATCTGCTAAAAACCCTTGAGAGCATAAGAATAAATGAAGCTTACCTTAAAATGATAAATAATGTTTATCTAAAACCATTAGCAAACATTATCTGTAATGGAAATAAGTTAGAAGCTTTACCAATATAAACCAGGGTGGAGTAAGGAAGCCCATTATCACCTCTATTATTCAATATTGTACTAGAAATGTTAGCTATAACAATGAGAGAAGAAAGGGGAATTAAAGGAATTAGTATTGGCAATGAGGAAACAAAACTATCACTCTTTGTAGATGATAAGACAAGGCTGTGAATTGATCCAAACATTCTGTAGAGTGAATTGGAACTATGCCCAAAAGATTATAAAACTTTGCAGATCCTTTGATCCAGCAATATCACTGCTAGGTCTATATCACAAAGACACCCAAAGAAAAAGGGAAAAAAGCCTATCTATTAAAAAAAAACTATAGTAACTTTTTTTTTTAATAGTGGCTTAGAAATGACAAGGAAAGGGATACCCATCAATTTGAGAATGGCTGCATAAGTTTTGGCATATGAATGTAATGGAATATTATTTTGCTATAATAAACATTAAGCAAGATGATTTCAGAAAAGCCTGTAAAGATTTATATGAACTGATGCATACTGAAGTTAACAGAACCAGAAGAAAACAGTAACAATACTGATCAATGAAGAACTGTAATGACTTAGCTATTCTCAGAAATGCAATGATCCAAGACCATCCCAAAGGACTAATGATGAAACACACTATCTGCCTCCAGAGAAAGAACTGATATTGACTGAATATAGACTAAAGCACGCTACTTTTCATTTTCTTTCTTTCATTATTTTTCTCTTTTTGAGTCTTCTTGTACAAAATGACTACTATGGAAATGTTTTACATAATTGTACATGTATAACCTATAATCTGATTGCATACTACCTCAGGGAAGGCTGAGGAGAGGGAGGGAAGGATAGAATTTGGAAATCAAAACTTTAAATAAAATGTTAAAATTTTGGGAAAAATGTAAAACTACCTTGAAAAATTGTAGACCTCTTTATTAAATTAAATAGTATATAATAATATATAATAGATTACTAATTATCTATCAATCATATATTTATATATAATATATTTTAAATTTATTTATATATTTTACATTTATTTATATATAATATAATGTATATTTATATAGTTATATATAATATAACCTATTATAATATAATAGTGTGTAATATAAAAATAGTATATAATATCTTATTATTACTATTACTAATAATAGTTAATATTTCTCTAGCACCTCCTATATGCCAGAAAATGTACTAAGCAGTTTATAAATATTATCTCATTTCATCCTCCCAGCAACCCTGAAAGATTATGATCCTCACTTTACAATTAAAGAACTGAGCAAGAGGTTAAATGATTTGCCCATGGTCACATATCTAGTAACTATCTTAGCTGGAATTTGAACTCAGAAAAAGTATAAAAGTACAATTGAGAAAGAAAATCAAGTTGCACTAATAAATGAATGGCTTGGAAAAATTGCTGGGAACATTTGAGAACAGTAGAAAAAAAACATCTAAGGGTGACCAACAGGAATTTGTTTCAGCACTGAAAGAGCTGTTTTCAAGTTGAATGTGGAAGAACAGCACAATATACATTATGAAAATATTTGACTTATAGGCACAGAATCAATGAATCCTAAAGCTAAAAGGCAATATAGTCCCAAACCCTACATGATACATTATATCTACAATATTTCTGACAAGTGATCATCCAACTTCTGCCTTAAGACCACCTGTAATGGAGGACTCATTATCTCCTAAATTTTCCTCACCTAAAATTTCCTTCCCAGTAACTTTTCTCCATCTTTTTCCCACAGGTCTATCTTCTAGAACGTCTCAGAATAATGCTAACCTGTCTTTAACATGCCAGACCTTCAGGTCTTTATAATCAAGTACAAGTAGAGTGCTGGGTCTGGAGTCAGGAAGAATTATCTTCTTGGATTTAAGGCCTCAGATACTTGATAGCTGTGAGACTCTAAGTCACTTAAATCTCTTTGACTCAGTTCCTCATCTATAAAATGAGTTGGACAGGGAAATGGCAAACCACTTAGTATCTTTGGGATCATAAAGAGTCAGACACAACTGAATGATACCAACAATCATACTGTCTCAAGTGTTCTTCATGAGGAGTAACTTCACTTAAGGGTTGCAGTTATGGTGCTTTCAGTGTGAAATAATGCTGGAAACTTTTCTTTATTAGGGCATACTCTTCGAGTAATATATGCTTACTATTTGCTTGACAAGAATTGAGTTTTCAAACTGCTTCTGTTGAACAAAGTTTAAAAATAAAGATTTACATGGGGACAGTATTAACTGAGGTGAAACCATGTAATTTAGTACCTTGTCCACCAACAGCATGCCACCTACCCTCCACTTTCCTTTATGCTTTGTCTTCCCCTATTACAACATAAGCTCCTTGAGAAGAAGGACCATCTTGTTTTATTGTATTTGCATCCCCAGTACTTATCATCATACCTGGATCACAGTAATCACTTAATGTTTTCTCTATCTTTCATTTATCTAAGTATAAATCAATTTATTTAACATTTATCTATCTTTGTACACTGCTGGATTTGAAATCAGAAAGATCTGACCTCAAGTTCTTCCTCTAACACTTACTATTTGCATAATTGTGCATGCCTCTTTCTAAGATTCAAACGGTTACCTAACTCTAAATTTTGTCTAGTTAAGTCATATTATTGTATATTGACCTCTAGGTGGTGGAATATATGAATTTTAATCTCTTTGAAATCATGTCTGTTATTGTTCATTTCAAAGTGGACCAATGATATCACAGAGTGATGTTTTGATTTGGATGTCAACTGGTTTTAAGTGAGGCAGAATTGCACAAAATTGTCACTCTTTCTTCCAGAGTCATCAAAGTCCAGTGGCAAGACAAAAGTTAAGATGACTAGAAATATCCTAGGATACAGTTGGATGACCATGGCATTTTCAATGTTTGACCAAACTCTAATTGTCCCACAGTGCCTGCCTTAGCCACCTTCATGGCTGTTGGAACAAATTGTTCTCATACACTAAATCCACAAGAAGTTTTCAAATGCTTGGGATAGACACTCCCTAACTCACCAAGGCATTTAAGGTCTATCAAGGATTAGCATCTGTGGTAGGAGGGCTTGCCAAGGACTTTTTAAGGCTGCTTAGCCATCTTTGGTGTTTGATTTTCACCCAACTCTCACCTGTGACTCCAAGAAGCTGTAGCACTTGCAGCAGTCACAATCTGGTAAAAATCATCTGGGCAGATTGGCTAAACCAGGTTGAGGGTAACTGACATGTCTAACTCAGATAATAAACCATGTATTCTTGAGTCAGCTGCAAAATGAAAACTACCTTTGCACCATAATCTATGAGAGGTGAGAGTTCCAAAGACCTTTGAAGAAGGTTCAGTCCTTAGGGTAATCATGATCTGTCACTTTAACCCAAGATTACCAATCATTGTTTGCTCAGAGATAGTTTTTTTTTCATTGAAGTTGAATAGCCAACTCATTAGGGAACTCTCCCTCGCTGATTGCAGAAGAAAAGGCAACCATTATATCTCATTTTTCCCCTATAAAGTGACTTTATTGATTATTAGAGAAATTCATACAGGAAGAATATGAGATTTAGAAAGCTTTAGATATTTTTTCTTTTAAATTTATTTATTTTTAGTTTACAACATTTAGTTCCACAAGTTTTGGAATTCAAAATTTTTCCCCCCTCCCTTTCTTGCCCAAGATGCCATGCATTCCAATATAGGTTCTATATATACCTTCAAATTAAGTTCATTTTTCACAATAGCAAGTAGTAAAGAAGAATTATAACCAACGGAATAAACCACGAGAGAGAAGAAATGAAACAACACAAAACAAAAAACAGAGAGAGTAAATAGTTTGCTTCAAGCTGCGTTCAGATTCCATAATTATTTCTCCAGATATGGATAGCCATCATGACTCTTTTGTAGTTGTTTTAGAACCTGTAAATGCTGAGAAGAGACAAGTCTAACAAAGTTAGTCATCACAGATACAATGTGTCTGTAATAGAGTACAATGTTCTTCTAATTCTGCTCCCCTCACTCAGTTTATAAATTTCTCCAGTTCACTATGAAGACTGTGTGCTCCTCATTTCTTATAGCACCATAGCATTATTTTATATTCATATACCACAACTTGTTTAGCCATTCCTCAACTGATGGGCATCTCCTTAATTTCCAATTCTTTCGCACCACAAAAAGAGTATAAATATTTTTGTACATACAGGTCATTCTCCCACTTGTATAATCTCTTTGGGATATAGCCTTGGAAGTGGTATTGCTGGTCAAAGGGTATTCACATTTTTATAGCCCTTTGGGCATAGTTCCAAATTCCAATCATCCCAAAATGATTAGATCAGTTCACAACTCAATCCACAATGCATTAGGGTTCCAATTTTCCCACATCTCCAGCATTTATCATTTTTCTATTTTGTCATGGTAGCCAATCTGACCAGTGAGATGTGGTACATGAGAGTTGTTTTGATTTGCATCTCTTTAATCAATAGTGAGTTAGAGCATCTGTTCATATGATTATAGATATCTTTATTTTCTTCCTTTGAAAACTGCCTGTTCATTTCCTTTGACCATTTATCAATTGAGGGATGACTTGTATTCCCAGAGATTTTACTCAGCTCTCTGTAGATTTTAGAAATGAGGTCTTTATCAGAAGTGTGAGTTGTAAAGACTCTTTCCCAGTTTTCTACTTTCCTCCGAATCTTGGTTGCATTGACTTTGTTTGTGCAAAAACTTTTCAATTTAATGTAATCAAAATTATCCGTCTTGCATTTCATAATGCTTTCTATCTCTTGTTTGGTCATAAATTCTTCTGTTTACCATAAATCTGACAGGTAAACTATTCCTTGTTCTCCCAGATTGCTTGTAGTAACAGTTTTTATAACTCGATCGTGAATACATTTTGACTTTATATTGGTATTCAGTGTAAGGTATTGGTTGATGGCCAGTTTGTGCCATATTATTTTACAGTTTTCCCAGAAAGTTTTGTCAAATAGAGAATTCTTATCCCAAATACTGGAGTCATTGGGTTCATCAAACAGTAGATTACTACAGTAATTGATTACTGTGTCTTGGTTATCTAACCTAGTCCAGTTCTTAGACAGTAACAAATAGTTTTGATGACTGCTGTTTTATAAAATAGTTTAAAATATGGTATGCATAGGCCACTTTCCCTAGCATTTCTTTTCATTAATTCCATTGATATTCTGGAAATTTTGTTCTTCAAGATGAATTTTGTTATTATATTTTCTAGCTCTATGAAGTAATTTTGGAGAGCATGATGGGAATGAAACTAAATAGGTAAATTAATTTAGGTAAAATTGTCATTTTTATTATATTAGCTTGATCTAACATGAGTAACTGAAGTTCTTAGAATTATTTTTTTTATCTTTTATTTTTAATGCTTTATTAACTTCTGATTTACATCATTTGTTTCTGCCAGATTTTAAGTTACAAATGTTCTCCTCATTTTCCCCTACCCACAACACCAAAATAGCAGTCCCACAGGATATTCCCTCCTCCAATCTGCTCTCTCCCATATTTTCTCCCACAACCCTTTCAACTTTTCCAGTGGATCTCTATGCCTCAGTGCCTGTATCTTATTTCCCAATTACATGTAAGATGGTATTAATAATAATATATATTTTAATATTTGATTTTAAAACTTTTGATTCCAGATTCATTCCCTTCCTTCCTTTTCACCCACCCTTACTGGGAAGATAAGCAGTTCAGTATAGGTTGTATATGTGTGGCTAATGCAAAACAATAGCATAGTAGATATATTGTAAAAGACTGACTATATTTCCCTCCCTCCTATCCCACCTCCCACTTGTTCTATTCTCTACATTGATCCCATCCCTTTTCAAAAGTGGGGGCTTCCAACTTCCCTCCCCCCCCAGCCTGCCCTCCCTTCCATCATCCCCACTCATCCCCTTCCCCATCTACTTTCCTGGAGGGTGAGGTACCCTGTTTAATTTGTCTTTCATTCCCTCCTCAAGCCAAATTTAATGGGAATAAGGTTGACCCATTCCTTTTTGACTTCCTATTCTTCCCCTCCATTGTAAACATTTTCTCTTGCCTCTTCTGTATGGATGGTTTACCCCAATCTGTCTCTCCTCATCTCCTCTCATTATTTTCCTCTCACCTCTTAATTTCACCTTTTGAGTATCATCCTTCCTGTTAAATTGGTCCTGTGCCCTCTATCTATGTATACCTGTAAACATATATACACACATTCACATATGTATTCATATGCCCATATACCCTCATATATAGACATACATATATTTCTAATCCCTTCAACTACTGAGAAAAGTTCATAAGTGAAAATTATTGTTTTTCCATGTAGGAATGTTAATAGTTAAACTTTGATAAGTTCCTTATGATTTCTTTTTCCTGTTTACCTTCTCATGCTTCTCTTGCTTCTTGTATCTGAATGTCAAATTTTCTATTCAACTCTGGTTTTTTCAGCAAGAATTCTTGAAAGTCCTCTATTCCACTGAATGACTATATTTTCCCCTGAAACATGATACTCAGTTTTGCTGGGTAGGTGACTCTTGGTTTTAATCCCATCTCCTTTGCCCTGCAGAATATCATATTCCAAGCCCTTCTATTCCTCAGTGTAGAAGCTGCCAGATCCTGGATTATCCTGATTGTGTTTCCACAATATTCAAATTGTTTCTTCCTGGCTGCTTGTAATATTCTCTCCTTAATCAGGGAATTCTGGAACCTGGCTATAATATTCCTAGGACTTTTCTTTTTGGGATCTTTTTCAGGAGGTGATCGGTTAATTCTTTCAACCTCTATTTTGCCCTCTGGTACTAAAACACCAGGGCAGTTTTCTTTGATAACTTCCTGGAGGATGATTTCTAGGTTCTTACTTTGGTCACGGCTTTCAGGTAGTCCAATAATTTTTAAATTATCTCTCCTGGATCTATTTTCGAGGTCAGTGTTTTTTCCCATAAGATATTTCACATTGCCTTCTATGCTTTCATACTTTTGGATCTGTTTAACAGCATCTTGATTTCTCATAAAGTCATTAGCTTCCATTTGCTCCAATCTAATTCTGAAGCAATGATTCTCCTCATTGAGCTTTTGAGATTCTTTTTCCATCTGGCAAATTTGGCTTTTTAAGGCATTCTTCTCCACATTGCCTTTTTGAGCCTCTTTTGCCATTTGAGTCAGTCTGTTTTTAAGGTATTATTTTCTTCAGTCAGGCTGTTGACTCTCATTTCATAATTTTCTTGCATTGTTCTCATTTCTCTTCCCAATTTTTCCTCCACTTTTGTTATCTGCTTTTTAAGGTCCTCCATGGCCTCTAACCAGCTTGTATTTTCCTTTGAAGCTTTTGGTGCAGGAGTTCTGACTTCACTGTTTTCTCTCCCATTCCATGCTTTGCTCCTTTTGTCCCCAAAATAGCAGTGTAATGTTGGAATCTTCTGTCTGCTTCTTTCCTTTGCCTGCTTATTTTGCCACTCAAGTACTTGACTTTGGGGCTTTTTTCCACAGTAGGACTCTGCCACCAGACAGGGAAGCTTTTGTCCCAAATGCTGGGGTTTTCTCAGCTGCCAGAGGTATTAGATTGGTGCCCTCTCTTAGGTCCCCACACTCTCTGGCAAGCTGGACACACACCTTTGGACCTCCACCCTAGACTGCAATCCAGATCCAAGAAGGTTAAAGCAAGAGTGATTTCCCCTCAGACTGGTGCTTGGTCCCCCTACACTCTGCAGGCCAGGAGCTGAAGCTGCCACATGGTGCTTGCTGGTTATGCTGATGTCTCAGGGGCTTCTCATGTTTCCTGGGTTTCTTTTGGCAGGTAAACTCTCAAATATTTTATAATATCTATAGTAACTTTAAATGAAATTTCTCTTTCAATTTCTTGCTGTTGGGCTTCCTTAAAAATATTTAGGAATGTCAACCATTTATGTGAGTTTATTTTATATCCTACAACTTTATTAATGTTATTTATTATTTCAAGTTGCTTTTTACTTGATACTCTCAGATTCTCCAAATATATCATCATATCATATTTTTATGATATGATATATGATACCATCATATGATCTTTCCCTATTCTAATTCCTTCAATTTCTTTTTCTTCTTTTATTGCTAAAATTAACATTTATAATACAAACTTTAATAACAGGGGTGATAGTGGACATCCTTGTTTCACCTCCAGTCTTATTGGAAATGCTTCTAGCTTATCCCCATTACATATAATACTTGCTGATGGTTTTACATAGATGCTACTTATCATTTTAAGGAAGACTTCATTTATTTGTATGCTTTCTAGTCATGTTAATAGGAATGGGTCTTGTATTTTGTCAAAAGCTTTTCCTGCATTTATTGAGATAATCATATGTTTTCTACTAGATTTCTTGTTGATATGATCAATTATGCTGATAATTTTCCAAATATTGAACCAGTCTTTCATTCCTAGAATAAAACCTACTGTTCAAGGATTATTATTCTCATGATAAATTGTTTTAATATTTTTGCTAATATTTCATTTAAAATTTTTCATCTATATGCATTAGGGAAATTGGTCTATAATTTTCTTTCTCTGTTCAGGATTTTTCCAATTTAGGTATCAGTATTATATTTGTATCCTAAAAAGAATTTAGGAGGACTCCTTCACTAATTTTCCCAAATAGTCTATAAAGTTTTATTATTCATTGTACTTTAAATGTTTGATAAAATTCACTTTTAAATCCATCTCACTCTGCAGATTTTTTCATAGGGAGTTCATTGATGGCTTGTCTAATTTCTTTTTCTAAGATAGGGTTATTTAAGTATTTTACTTCCTCTTCTGTTAATCTGGGCAATTTATATTTTTGTAAATATTCATCCATTTCATTAAGATTGTCTAATTCATGGACATATAATTGGGTGAAATAATTCTTAACTGTTGTTTTAATTTCCTCCTAATTGGAAATTAATCACCCTTTTTAATTTTTGATACTTGTAATTTGGTTTTCTTCTTTCTTTTTTTTTAATCAAATTGACTAAATTATTAATTTATTAATATTAGTTTATTAATTTTATTGCTTTTTTCATAAAACAGCCTCTTAGTTTTATTTTTAGATCAATAGTATTTTTCTTTTCTTTTCTTTTGCTTTTTGGAGGGCAATTGGGTTTAAGTGACTTGCCCAAGGTCACAGGCTAGTTTTTGTGTTGTGTCTGAGGCTGGATTTCAACTTAGGGCCTCTTTACTCAGGGGCACTACCTAGCCGCCCCCAATTGTTTTCTTAATTTCAATTTTATTAATCTCTCCCTTGGTTTTCAGTATTTCTACTTTGGCATTTACTTGGGGACTTTCAATTTGTTTTTCCCCAGCTTTGTCAGTTGTACACCCAATTCATTGATCTCTTTTTTATCTATTTGATTCATGTAAGCAATCAGAGACATAAAACTTCCCCTAGGAACCACTTTTACTGCATCCCATAAGTTTTGTTATGTTGTTGAATTACTGTCATTCTCTTGAATGAATTTATTGATTTTTTTTCTGATTTGTTGTTTGACCCACTAATTCTTTAAGATTAAATTATTTCATTTCCAACTCATTTTTAGTCTATCTTTCCATGGCCCTTTATTACATATATATTTTATTGCACCATGATCTGAAAAAGATGCATTTAATATTTCTGCCTTTCTGCCCTGGGTTGTGAGGTTTTTTTTATGCCCTAGTACATGGTCAATTTTTTGTGTAGGTGCCATGTACCACTAAGAAGAAGGTATATTCCTTTTTATCCCCATTCAATTTTCTCCAGTTGTCTATCGTAACTACCTTCTCTAAAATTCTATTCACTTCCTTAAGTTCTTTCTTGTTTATTTTGAAGTTAGATCTATCAAGTTCAGAGACAGGGAGAATGGAGTCCCTTACTAGTATAGTTTTTCTATCTATTTCTTCCTCTAACTCCCTTAACTTCTCCTCTAAGAATTTGTCTGCTATACCACTTGATGCATATATATATATATACATATATATATATATATATATATATATATATATATATATTA
>NW_027186442.1:1861406-1906509 GCF_028583685.1 Petaurus breviceps papuanus | reverse complement strand
TATATATATATATATATATATATATATATATATATATATTACTTCATTGTCTATGGTGCCATTTAGCAGGATAGTTTCCTTATCTCCTTTAATTAGATCTATTTTTGCTTTGCTTTGTCTGAGATTAGGATTGCTACCCCTGGGTTTTTTTTTTTTATTTATCTGAAGCATAATATATTCTACTCTTGCCTTTTTCCTTTATTCTGTATGTACAACCCTGTTTCAAATGTCATTCACATAAACATGCTGAAGGATTATGGTTTTTAATCTATTCTATCCACCTCAATTTTATGGGAAAGTTCATCCCATTCACATTCACAGTTATGGTTACTGTGTCTTTCTCTCCATTCTACCCCTCCCCCCATTCATGCTTTTATTTCTTTCTCTTCTGTTCCCCTTTTCAAAAGGGTTTTGTTTTTGACAACTGCCTCCTTCAATAGTCCCTCCGTATCAGCCCTCCTCACTTTTCTGGCCCTTTTCCCTTACTACTTTTTCTCCCACTTCTAACACCCCCCCCCCCTTTTCTTTCCCCTTTCTCCCACTACTGCCTGTAGGGAAAATTGGATTTCCATACTTAATAAGGTATGTTATTCCCTCCTTGAACCAAATACAATGAGAGTAAAAACTCAAACAATGCTCTTTTCCCTCCCTTCTTTCCCTCTTCTATAATAATATTTTGCATCTCTTCAAATTAGATTCCTATGCTTAACTGAATATGCTACTTTTTCCTTGAACCAAAACCAAGGAGAGTAAAGTTCATTCAATGCTCATCTCCCTCCCTTCTTAAAGTCTCCTATAATATGTTTATGTGCCTCTTCATGTGATATAATTTACCCTTTTCTGCCTCTTCCTTTCTCCTTCTTCCCTTACACTCCCTTTGCACCCCTTACTTAGATTCTTATCATCACATCAGTTACTTTATACCTACTTCCTCCATGTATATCCCTTTTAAATGTCATAATAAATATACAATTCTCAAGAGTAAAAGGTACCATCCTCCCACATTGGGATGTAAACAGTTAGCTCTTATTGAATAACAAGGTTTTCTTTGTTTTTCCTGTTTACCTTTTTATGTCTATTTTGAAGATAACATTTTCAATTGAGTTCTTACCTTTTCATCAGTATGGGTTCAAAGTCCCTTATTTCATCGAATATCCTTCTCCATGCCTGAAATATTATACTCAATTTTGCTAGGTAGTTGATCCTTGGTTGTAATCCAAGCTCCTTTGCCTTACAGTATATCATATTTTTTCCCTTCAATCTGTTAATGTAGAAGCTGCAAGGTCCTGTGTGATCCTGATTGTAGCTCCATGATATTTGAATTGTTTCTTTGTGGCTGCTTGCAGTATTTTCTTCTTTATCTGATAATTCTGGAATTTCCTACAGTATTCCTTGGTGTTTTCAATTTGGGATCTCTTTCAGGAAGTGTGCAGTGAATTCTTTTGATGACTCTTCTAGCCTCTGCTTCTAGGAACTCGGGGCAGTTTTCCTTGATTAATTCTTGGAAGATACTGTGCAGGTTCTTTTTTCATCATGGCTTTCAAGTAGACCAATAATTCTTTGATTATCTCTCCTGAATCTATTTTCCAAGTGAGTTGTTTTTCCAATGAAATATTTTACATTTTCCTCTATTTTTTCATTCTTTAGATTTTTTTCACTGATTCTTGATGCCTCATAGAGTCATTAGCTTCAACTTGTATAATTCTATTTTTTATAGAATTGTTTTTGTCAGTTTTTCTACTTCTTTTTCCATTTAACCAATTTTTCTTTTTAAGGATTTATTTTCACCAGTTAGGTTTTTACCTCCTTTTTCATTTTGCCAATTGTGTTTTTAAAATAATTAGACAATTTTTCTTCTATCTCTCTAATTTGGCTTTTAAAATCCTTCTTGAGCTCTTCCAAGAATACTGTTTTGGACTCAAGACCAGTTCATATTCCCTTTTGATGTTTCAGATGTGAGTGTAGTGTCAATACTGTCCTCTGCTGAGTGTGTATTTTGTTCTTCCAGGCCTCTAAATAGGATTCTATTGTCTTTGTTTTCCAATTGCTTGATGCCTATTGTGATTGCCTATTTTCCTGGCTTTTAAAGTGAATCTCTGCTTCTGGGGCACAAGGGGCTCTGATCCACCCTTCTCATTCTGGGAGCTAGTTGCCTGGTTACTGGCTTTGTATGCTATGGCCTCTATTTCTGTGAGGTGGGTGCTATATAATGCTGCAACTTGCCTGCTGCTGAGCTGGAGCTGGCTGGTGTGTGCCAAAGCCAAGGCCAAGGCAGAGTCCAGTTCCTTCTGTGTTTCCCCATTGTTACACCAAAGCTCACAGTGTGAGATTTGGGGCAGGGGTGTTCTGAATACTTCAGGTCTCCACCTCCCCAGCCCTGATCCAGAACTCAGGCAAGCTGAAGGCCCAGTGAATGTCACCATTCTGGTGTCTACCTCTTCTCCCGGCTGTGCAAAGGCATGCTTGGGGTTCTGGTATTGAAGCTTGCTGGCTCTACCCCCCTGGGGCTCAGGATCTCCTGCTGGTCAGATGAGGTGGAAATTTCTGGGTCACCTCCTGGCCTGGACTGGAACCCTTCAGTCACAGCAAGACAAACCCTTCTTGTAGTCGACCTTCCTATCCTCCTTCTGGTCCCACTATTTCAGGATTTTTCCTGGGGTGGTATTTTCTGGGTTCTTCAAGGTCAATGAAGGAAGGATGAGAGCACCCATGGTTTACTCCAACATTTTGGCTCCTGGAAGTTCAGGTAGGTGACCTTCAAGGATCTAGTCTGTGGGTTGATAGCCCCAGGAGTAGCTCCTGTTACTGCTGCAGGCCCTGTGCTTGTCTGTCACCCAGTTCCAACAGGCTTCTGTCCTGCCCTAGGAGGCCTGGGAATCACCACTGCCAGGGGATGATTCAGCTCACCAGGCCTTGTTCCATCTCTTCTATGGTCAGGTCTGTGCTAGTACAGCCTACATGCTCTGCACTCCACACTCTCCCCGCTCAGCGCAATGAATTCTACCCTGCAGCTCTCCATGTTGTCCTCAGGTGGAATTTTGACACTCTGTCTCCTAGTGGATTCCACCACTCCAAAATTCATTCAGATTCACTCCCTGGAGGTACTGAGGAATTTATGGGAGAGTTCACATAAGCCCCACTTTCACCTTGAAAATGTTTTAAAAAGCATTTTTCTTAAAATATGGGCAAGTTAAGTGAGGGAGAGTTGCTTTATAAATGCATATACCATGCAGATTTGTATGTATTATTCTTGGTTCAGAGTAACAGAATTTACCATTTGGATAACTCTGTCTTCAGAGATACATGACTTCTGGGGGGGGAAAATTGTTAATGATCTGGGTATGTGTATATCTGCTTCACCTTTCAGATATTTAAGAGTAAAGGTTTACCATAAATAGATTTATAAATATCTATATATAGTTATATGGAGAGATATAGATATATACATTCTATATATTTGCTAAATATATATATATAACATATACAAATGCATTGTCATTTACTTCTATATATAAATATCACTTTTTTGCCTTTTGATTAAGTGAATCAATAATCAAGTTAAGTAAATGAAAAGAGATTTATGTATAAATGAATTTGTATGCAAATGAAAAACTTTTTTCCATTTACTTATGTTAAACATTTACCCTCCAAACTTCAAAATGGAATTTCTAACTGACCAAAACAGATTGCTCACTCATCTAAAATAACTGATCACAATAGGAATTCCCATTGACTAAAAGAGCATTCAGTCCTAATTGAATAACACAAGCTATAGTTTATACTTTCAATAGTCACCTACAGATTAATGGAGAATTGTATCCTTCCATACAGACTCTACTGATCACTTAATTTAAAACTTCTAACTTTAATAAATAAAAAATTTAAGTTATAATGACATAATCCAAAACAGTTGAGAGCCTGAAGAGAATTTAAAACATAGAATCTCATTAACACATAGCACAGAAAGTTAAATAATACAATAAACCAGTGATGTCAAACTCAAAAAGAAACAGAGGCCATTAAACCCATAGTTAAGGATCCCTGACAGGCAGATATTGGTTTAGTTTTAAAATGCATTATCATCTATGCATTTTTGTATTTTTATTTGTTTTGTTAAATATTTCCCCCCCTATATTTTTATCCAATTCATGTTACACTTGGGAGTTTTGTGAGTTGCATGCCATCCACAGGCAGCATCTTCAACACATCTGCTATAGAACATGCTATGTGAGGGTGGGAATGGTTCTGAGATAAGAAAACGTTAGTACATGGAACATTAAAAATGAAAGGGATTTTAAAACATTAGAGAATAAAACACAGAAGTATACATCTAAAATTAACCTTAAAGAGTTCTGAAAGTTTACTTTAAAAGTGTTCAATTTCCAACCTTCTCATTTTCTAGATGAGAAAACTGAAGTCTGAAAGGCTCAAAATGTGCTTAGATGCTTCCTGGTTATAATATTCTACATTCAATGAGTCTATCCCTTACCCAACCTCTTTCCAATTTTGCATAGTTTATCTTATTTAAATTGTAATTCTCTTGGGAAAGAAAAAAAATCTGAAATATCTAAAGTGCTTGCTAAATGATTAGCAATCAAGAAAGAGCAAATAACAGTGATATTCAATGTGCTTCTTGAGGGTCACCAACTGAAATCATGGGGTCAGATTCTCCTTTCCTAAATAGCTGCAACTGATTTGTTAAACATAAGAATGATTTGTTTCTGTTATCATTAGTGGCTTTTCAATTGAATGGTATTATAAGTATTATTATTTTCTGTTTCCTTAATTCTTTCATCAAAAGATGATTATGTTATGAATATTAGCTTTTAGAAGGATGCATTTATAACTGCTTGAATAAAGAGGCAGCACTTTCACAAATCAAAAGGAAAATAATTTAGTTTATTTCTCCTCATTTCTGTGTTTACATTGATGTTATTTTATTAACTTACTTTACAAATTTTGATAGTCACTGATAATAAATATTTTGTTCAACTTTGATTATGCTGATTTCATTCAGACACAGCAGATGGCCTTCAGGGTTAAAATACATACATACATAAACACACATATATTTTTTAATATCTGTGATATCATGTGACCTTCCTCTCTCCCCACCTACCCCAGGATTTGGCTCATTAACGGTTCCTGCAATTTAAATTAGGTTGCTAGACTGAACATATATACAGAACATTTATAGGTCTGTTTTTGACAATCACCTCTTAAAGATACCTGTCTTCCCAAATGGCCAAATCTTTTAACTTGGACCAGAAAATAATACCTAAAGAGCACTATGGTCTGAACAGCACTTAAAAGCAATTTAACTAGCAATGACTACACAAACACACACACACGCAATGCACACACATACATACATTCATGTAAACATACACAGAACCACTATTTATGCCAATATGAATTGGTTGGTGATTTCTGGAATGCAATAATGGGTAAGAATCTGAGCTGAATTACAAACTAATCAGAATCTGCACAGCTGTCGACAGGGAAGAGGAATGATATCACACTCCTCTCTTCCCTTTACTTATATCAAAATTTATTTACTCACCTCAACTCCCTGATTCTTTTCATTGCTCCCAGGAACAAGCAAATTTTCTTGGCGAGTTTGATATTGAACTACATAGGTAGGCTATTTCCAGGAAAATGAAATTTGGTAAGCTTGAAGAAAAGTAGAAATTAGTAAACCCAACCTACCAATTCCAATGAATTAGCACTTACTTTGTTCTCTCCACTTTCCTTACTGCTTTTTTGGTCAGATTTTCTTTTTTACTGTTACCTATTTTTTGTTGCTTTTTTTTTCAAAGTGGAGTATAGTTATCCCTTCCATATTGTGACTGTCACTGTTTCAATATATCATGTATTGGTATAAGAAATTAAACAGGAATTTTGGGGGAATTTGGCAGAAGTTGCAGATGGCATGAAAAGATCAGCAGATGACACAAAAATATATGCATGATATTAAATAATATCAATACATTTTACATTTTAATACCATAATTATACATAATTTCTTTTTCAAAGTTAAAATATGACCAAATATTTATCTCAAATTTTACAATAAGGTACTATAAACTTTCCATAAAAGGAAAAGATAATATTCATACTTCTCTGGTATGAAGAGAGGGCCAAAAAATTTTACATGGATTTTCCAAATTGCAGGGGTGGCATGCATCTAACCCATATAATGTGGGAGGGATAATTGCATTTGTTTAGCAGGGCTGTAATCTAGATTAGCAAGGATTTATTGAATGCTATAATCTCTGAATAATATTTCAGAGATCATTTAAAGGTCAGAGGTCTTCAGCTCTAACTTCTTTATTTTATAGGTGAGGGACCTGAAATCTAGAAATGTTAAATAACTCACTATCTCACAATGGAAATTCCGAGTCTCAAGTTGACCTCTTCTTTTTCCAAATCCTGTGACCTTTACAATGCACTGTGCTATGGTTATTCATGTTTCAGCTTTCTAGAAACCATTTCCCCCTCACCTCAGATATGAAGACAGAAACCTAAAACTTTGGGAGTAATTTCTCTCTCCCTTTTCTCATGGAGGACTGAAATCTCTAGTCCTGGGGTGGAGAACCTTTGGTCTCAAGTCAACATGTGGCCCTCTAGATCCTCAAGTGTGGCCCTTTCACTCCAAACTTCGCAGAGCAACTTCCCTTAATAAAAGGAGTTGTTCTGTAAAACTTGGACTGAGTCAAAAGCCTGGACCCAAAGACTACAAAGTCATATGTGACCTCAAGGCCACAGGTTCCCCAAGCATGCTCTAGTCTCTAGAAGTTTTCTCCTGACTTTGATGCCTATACATTCTCTTCCTCATTAATGTTAACTCAAGAAAAATGTCTTCAGCAGCAGACCCTTTCATTGATTATTCCATTCGATAAGCACTTGTTAAGTACTAACTATGTATAGGGCATTGGGTTATGTGTTTCAGGCTATAAATAATGAAGATATGATGTGTTCACTGGCTTCTCAGAGCTTATATTTTAGTTGGGCATATGTCATGTACACAGACAACTAGAACACATGTTATTACATGATAAGGGCACTGAAATATCAATGGAAAGCTTTCTAACATTAACACATATTCCCAGAATTACATAGGTAGTAAGGAACGAAGGCAAGACTGAATTCAAATCCATTGACTTCTAATTGAGAGTCCTTCAGCTTTTCCATGCTGCATCTACAGTGGCCAATAGACTAATCATATGGCCATAGCCAAAAAACAAAGGAAAACACAATATGATGTTCAGTCTGGTGTATCTCTCTTCCACTTATGCATTGATTGAAGGAAATCATGCAAAGAGTTCTAAAAATAATAATATTTTTAGACACTAATTGATTTTGATACTCTGATCCATATTAATATTGGTAGGTTCTCAAAAAATGCAATCAGAAAACATTAGGAATTTGCAACTTAAAGGATGGCTTGCAGGTTCCTCTTGAAGAAACAAAAGAGAGTATTCATGGAGGTAGCTACGTTATTCATCTAAAGGCAACAACATAAAACATCATTTAATAGGACATTTGATCATCTTGCTTTGTAATGCTTTTGATTTTGAGTACTATTACTATTAATGCTCATGATGAACATAACTGAGAGATAATTAAAGATATTGGAGGAGATTAGAGAGAGAAATTTTAGAAAGATTAAAAAAAATCCTCCTATCTTAAATTCATCACTACACATAGGTGGCTGGACAGAGGAGAGAAGAGCAAAAGTCTTATAGAATGTGTCTTGGGGTTAAGAAATAAGTTCAGGAATACAATAGAATCACAAGTGATTGATCTATTTTAACAGATAATGAATTACCTACGTTGGAATTATTTTTGAGGCTTCTTTTGGTATTTAGCTAAGAAAATTAAGCAAAATTCAAAATCAACAACTTTTTAGGTCAAAGACCAAAATTCACAATTAGACAGATGAAAGTATAAAGATGAGAAACATAGAAAGGCAATAAATAATATTACATAAAAGTATTTATGTAGTTGGGCAGAGAGAATATTTAAGTGGTCAGGAGACTACAGATGGATAATGAGTAGACCTAGATTTGAATATGAGGAAGAGCATAGATTGGTTTATATTTGGGAAACTGGGTAGCACTTCCAACAATGGCAAGCTGTTGCATGAAGCAAAAACCTATTTAACACTATTATTATTCTGTTGATGCTGCATGTCTGTGAATCATGGGATACCAAAATTTGTGGAGAATTGGATATGCAGGTAGCTCAAAGGGAAATGGAAAAACAGAATGGATTTCCACTTCCTGGAAGCAAGGTGTAGGATTAAGAAACAAGTTGCTCTCACCCTCCCTTATTGATCTCTGAAAGCCAAGAACATATTGCCCCAGGAAAAACTCTGGAACAGCTGAGCCAGCAGAAAGACAGGATGCAGCTGTCCTGTAGCTCAGGAAGCTTGGAGGATTAACAGGAAAGGGCCCAGTTGCTCTGGGTTATCTGGAGCAGTACAGGATGGGAGGCATTGTAACAAGCCAGTGGCAAGCCTCTCCTCAGCCAACCACGGGGAGAACTTGAGACCAGGGAAGTGGAGCAGGCAAGCACCAACAGCAGGACACCTGAGTGCGTCAGCACAGGCTAGGGAATTGGTAGACACCTACTCTGAAAACCATCACATGTGCCTATGTTCTCCAGCAGTAAAATCTCCTGGTGTTCCAGTACAACTCCAGGAAGCACAATTCCAGGAGGCACAGCTCCAGGGTAGCAGACATCCTCCAGCAGGCAACCATTCAAGTGTTTTAAAGGAGCCCATGTGTGTGGGTATCCCCCTGAATCAGACTCCTTACTGCCATCCCAAGGGCTTCAGTGTTACTGACCCCAGCTCAGCACCAGATAAGCTGCCAACCCTTATATCCTCCAGCTGCCAACACCTGAGACCCCAGCACACAAAGTTAGTGACCATCTCCCACGTTCCTAGCACAAGAAACTTGGGTCAGTGCCCCATGTGCTCCATCAGGAGAGCTCAACTTTAAAAGCCAGAGAATAGGCAAACAACATGAGCAAAAAGCAAAACTGACAAAGACCATAGATTCTTATTTTGGGGACAGAAAAGTTCAAGGCAAAATGACACCCACACCAAAGGGGCACAGGAAGAACATGACAATGTGGGAATGATGAGACAAGAGCCAGGAGGGAAGTTCTCTAGGCAATCTGTTTATTTATCTGGGGATAAGGGTTTATATACTAAGAGAAAAAGTGATTACATCTGGTATTCTACCTCCTAGGACTTTATTTCATTGTGAGCATGTGTGATCACTTCTTGGTAATCACTTCTCAGGAATCATGCCCTGCTCCCTTGCTAATCAAGGAAAGATGGTTATACAATGATCCTGAGCAACAATGAGCCCTCATGAGGAGTGGGACCTAGGGAAATGCTGACCCAGACTCTGCCCATGACTGGACTGGCTCAGTATTGGCCCTCTACAGCACTAATTCAAAAGAAATTTGTTGTCAACACACCCATATTAAAAAAAACTCAAAAGGGAATCAGAACTGGTCTCAAATCCAAAAAGCCTTCTTAGAAGAGCTCAAGAAGGATGTTAAAAGGCAGAAGAAAAATTGGGGGGAGGGGAATGAGAAACCTGCAAGTCAATACCTTGGGAAAAGAAGGACAAAAAAAAAGTAGAGGTATTAATCCTGATCTCAGACAAACAAAAAGGAAAAATTAATCTAATTAAAAGAGATAAGGAAAGAAACTACATCCTGCTATGTGGTACCATAGACAATGAAGTAATATCATTACTAAACATATATGCACCAAGTACTATAGTATCCAAATTCTTAGGGGAGATCTTAAGGGAGTTACAGGAAGACATAGAAAATAAAGCAATAGTAGTGGGAAACCTCAACCTCCCCCACTCAGAACTAGCTAAATCTAACTACACACACACACACACACACAAAACCAAGAAATAAGTTAAGGAGATGAATAGAATTTTAGAAAAGTTAGATATGGTGCACCTCTGGAGAAAATTGAATAGGGATAGAAAGGAATATATCTTTTTTCTCCATGGTAAATGACACACAAAAATTGACCATGTATTAGGGCACAAAAACCTCACAATCCAATGTAGAAAGGCAGAAATATTAAGTGCATTATTTTCAGATTATGACAAAAAAAATCTATATCTAATAAAGGGCCAAGGAAAGGTAGACTAAAAATTAAGTGGAAACTAAATAATCTAATTCAAAAGAATGGATGTGTCAAACAACAAATCAGAGAAACAAGCAATAACTTCATCCAAGGGAATGATAATAATTAGAACGCATAGCAAAACTCATGGGAATGCAGCAAAAGTGGTTCTTTGGGAAAGTTTTATATCCTTCAATGCTCACATGAATGAAATACAGAAAGGAGAGATCAATGAATTGAGCACGCAACTGAAAAAGCTAAGAAAAGAGCAAATTAAAACCTCCAATTAAATGTAAAATAAAAAATACAGAAAATGAAAGAATAGATTAATAAAATTTAAATTAAGAAAACTTCTGAACTAATTAATCTAAAAGCTAGTTTTATGAAAAAAGCAATAAAATTGTTAAACTTTGTTTAATTTGATTTTTAAAAAAGGAAGAAAACCAAATTGCCAGTAGCAAAAATGAAAACAGTGAATTCACTCCCAATGAAAAGGAACCTAAAACAATAATTAGGAATTATTTTGCCCAACTGTATACCCATATATTTCACAATATTAGTGAAATGGATGAATATTTATAAAAATATAAATTTTCCAGATTTAACAGAATAGGAAGTAAAATACTTAAATAACTCTTTTTCAGTAAAAGAAATTTAATAAGCCATCAGTGAATTCCCTATGAAAAAAATTCCAGGACGAGATGTATTTACATGTGAATTCTATCATACATTTAAAAAATCAATTAATTCCAATACTATGTAAACTACTTTGAAAAATGAGAGAAGGAATTCTACCAAATTCTTTTTATGATAAAAATATGATTCTGAGACCAAAGCCAGGAAGAGCCAAAACAGAGAAATAAAATTATAGACCAATTTCCCTAAAGAACATAAATGCAAAAATTTTAAACATAATAACAGCAAAAAATTGCAGCAATTTATCCAAAGGATAATACACTATGACCAGTAGGATTTATAGTGGGATTGCAAGGCTTGTTCAATATTAGGAAAACTATCAGTATAATTGACTATATCAACAACAAACTAATATAAATTACATGATTATCTCAATAGATGCAGAAAAGCCTTTGACAAAATTCAACACCCTTTCCTAAAAAGAACACTAGAGACCTTAGGAATAAATGGAATCTTGTTTAAAATGATAGGTAGCATCTATCTAAAACCATCAGCAAGCATTATATGTAACAGGGATAAGCTAGCAGCATTTTCTTTTTTTACTTTTTTTTTTTTGAGGGCAATCGGGGTTAAGTAACTTGCCCAAGGTTACACAGCTAGTTTTGTGTGTGTGTGGTTGTTAAGTGTCTGCAGCCAGAACCGAACTCAGGTCCTCCTGAATACGGGGCTGGCGCTTTAATCACTGCACCACCTAGCCAGCCCTGCTTGAAGCATTTTCAATAAGACTGGGGGTAAAACAAAGATGTCCATTATCAGCACTGTTATTCAAGATGGTACTATAAATGTTAGCGTTAGCAATGAAGAGGGAATAAAAAGGAAACTGAAGGAATTAGAATAGGCAAAGAAGAAGCAAAGTCATCATTCTTTGCAGATGATATGATGGCATACTTAGAGAATATTAGAGAATCTAGTAAAAAACTACTTGAAATAATGAATTACTTTATCAAATTTGCAGGTTACAAAATAAACAACACATAAATCCTCAGCATGTCTGTATATCATTAAGGAAGCCCAACAGCAAGAATCAGAAAGAAAAATTCCATTTAAAGTTGCTGTAGATATTATAAAACATTTGAGGGTCTCTGCCAAAACAAACCTAGGAATTATATGAACTCAACTACAAAACATTTTTTACACAAATAAAGTCATATCTAAATAATTGGAAAAATATCAGTTGCTCATGGGCAGGCCAAGTTAATATCAGAAAAATAACAATTCTACCTAAATTAATTTTTTATTCAGTGTCATATCAATCAAACTACCAAAAATATTTTATAGAGATAGAAAAATGCAACAATAGCCAAATTCATCTGGGAGAACAAACAGTACTGAATATTAAGGGAATTGATAAAGAGAAATGCAAAGGAATTTAACCTAGACCTCCCCGATCTTAAATTGTATTGTAAAGCTGCCATGATCGGAACCACTTGTTACTAAGAAATAGATTGGTCAATCACTGGAGTAGTTTAGGCACATAGATTGTTGTCAATAACTATAGTAACCTATGATTTGATATACTGAAAGACTACCAACATTAGAAGTGGAGCAGAAAACTGGGAAACAACTTTTACAACCACTGTCTCTAATAAAGGCCTCATTTCTAAAATAGATAGAGAACTGAGTCAAATTTATAGGAATACAAACCATTTCCCAATTGACAAATGGTGAAAGATATGAATAGGCAGTTTTCAGATGACAAAATTAGAGCTATCTATAGTAATATTAAAAATGCTCTAAATCACTATTAATTAGAGAAATTCAAATCAAAACAACTCTAAGGTACCAAATCTTACCTATCAGATTGGCTGATATGACAAAACAGGAAAATGATAAATGCTGGAGAAGATGTGGGAAAATTGGAACACCAATACATTGCTAGTGGAGTTGTGAACTGATCCAACCATTTTGGAGAGAAACTTCTAACTATACCCAAAGGGTTATAAAAATGTGCATACCTTTTGACACAGCGAGACCACTTCTAGGGCTGTACCCCAAAGAGATTATAATAAAGGTAAAGGGACCCACATGTACAAAAATATTTACAGCAGCTCTTATTTTGTGGTGACCAAGAACTGGAAAAGGAGGGGATGTCTATCAATTGAGGCATGACTAGAGAAGTTGTGGTATATGAATATAATGGAATACCATTTTTCTATGAGAAATAATGAGTATGCAAACCAGAAAAACCTGGAAAGATTTATATGAACTGATACTGAATGAAATGAGCAGAACTAGGAGAACATTTTACACAGTAACAGCCACATTGTTTGATGACTGACTTTGATAGACTTAGCTATTCTCAGTAATGCAAGGATATATGAAACTTCATAAAAGTCACAATAGGAAATGTTATCCACATTGAGAGAAAGAATTTTGGAGTCTGAATGCAAATGGAAGCATACCATTTGCTCTCCTTTCTTTTATTGTTTTGTTTTGTTTCTTCTTTCTTATGGTTCTTCCCATTAGTTGTGATTCTTTTTGTGTGTGTGCTTTATGTGAAAATGTGCTTAATATGAATGTATAAATATAGCATATATCAGACTGCATGCCATCTTGAGGAGAGGGGAGAAATAAGAGCGAGAGAAAATCTAAAACTCAAAATCTTATGGAAGTTAATGTTGAAAACTAAAAATTAATTAATTGATTATTTTTATTATTTTAAACATTATACATAAGCAATTATATTTATTTTATTATATTGATACTATTATAATATTATTTTAACAATATTATTATAATATTAATTTTATTATTAAAATATAAATAATAAATAAAATAAAATATTATTTTAATATTAATAATTTTAAAAAGAAAAACACCTAGTAGGCATAAGTTAGTTGTTGGATATTATCAACAATTGTATGCAAGAAGCAACATAGAAGACATCCTTCAAATATATACACACATGTATGTATGTGTACACATATACATATATGTATAAACATATATATGTATGTGTATGACTACAGAAGAAGACACATTAATCATACAGCAAAAAGAGAGGATAAAATATCTAGCCCAAGAAATACCTCTGTTATTTTCAATAGACCACAATAGAGCATTTATGACAAAATATTTACAAGAGTTGGAAAGGATAAGACAATATAGCAGGATTTCAATCTGTACCTTTAGAGTACACTCACTAATGAGATCAAAGACCCTGTGCACTATATTCTGAGGGAAGGGAAAGGTAGGGGAGAAGAGAAGACAGGACGAGCTGAGTTGGTCAACTGGAACTGGGCAGCTGGGTCCACCTCAGGGCAGCTCAGACTACTCACAGGTTGTGGTTTCTCCTTAATTAAAAAAAATATTTATTTTTAGTTTTCAATATTCATTTCCACAAGATTTTGAGTTAAAAATTTTCTCTGTGTCTTTCCCCTATCCCAACCCCAAAACAGCCAGCTACTGAATAGCCCTTCCCCCAATTAACTCTCTCTTATATCTTCCCCCATATCCCGTCTAACTTTCTAGTAGGGCAAGATGGATTTCTATACCCCAGTGCCTGTATATCTTGTTTCCCAGTTGCATGTAAACAACAAGAACAACAATTTTTTTAAGATTTGTATTTAAAACTTTGATTTCCAGATTCTTTCCCTTCTTCCCTCCACACCCACTCCCACTGCAAAGATAAGCATTTCAATATAGGTTGTACGTGTGTAGTTATGCCAAACATTTTTATAGTAGATATATTGTGAAAGACTAACTATATTTCCCTCCATCCTTTCCTGCCCCCACTTAATCTGTTTTCTCCTTTGACCCTGTCCCTTTATAAAAGTGCATGATTCTAACTACCCTCTCCCCCAATCCTGCTTCCCATCTATGATCCTTCCTCTTATCCCCTTCCCTCCTAATTTCCTGTAGGGTAAGATACCCAATTGAGGATGTAGGTTAATCCCTCCTTAAGCCAAATTCAATGAGACTACAGTTGACCCACTCCCTTTTGGCTTTCTGTTCTTCCCCTCCATTATAACAGTTTTCTTTTGCCTCTTTATATATATTTTATATCTCTCTTTCTCCTTCTCTCACTCTATTCCTCTCTTTCCTCTTAATTTTATTTTTTAGGTATCATTCCTTCCTATTCAACTGATCCTGTACCCTCTCTATGTGTACATATACACACATGTATTTATATACATACACACTCATATATACATATATGTGTCACACACACACACACATATATATATATATAATATACATATGTATTTCCTTCAACTATCCTAAAACTAAGAAGTCTCATGAGTTACAATTATTTTTTCCATGTAAAAATGTAAATAATTCAACTTTAATAAGTTCCTGATGATTTATTTTTCCTGTTTACCTTCTCATGCTTCTCTGGCTTCTTGTATTTGTCAAATTTTCTGTTTAGTTCTGGTTTTTATATCAAGTGTACTTGAAATCCCTCTATTTCATTGAATGACTATATTTTATTCAGAAGCATTATACTCAGTTTTACTGGGTAGGGGATTCTTGGTTTTAATCCTAGCTCCTCTGACCTCTGGAATGTCATATTCCAAGCCCTTAGATCCCTTAATGTAGAAGCTGCTAGATCTTGTTTTATCCTGATTGTTTTTCTACAATACTCAAATTGTTTCTTCCTGACAGCTTGTAATATTTTCTTCTTGACCTGGGAGCTCTGGAATCTGGCTATGTTATTCATAGGAGTTTTCTTTTGGGGTTCTTTTTCAAGAGGTGATCAATGAATTCTTTCAATTTCTATTTTGCCCTCTGGTTCTAGAATATTAGGACAATTTCCTTGAGAATTTCTTGAAGGGTGATTTCTAGGTTCTATTTTGAGGTAGTCCAATAATTTTAAAATTATCTTTCCTGGATCTATTTTCCAGGTCAGTGGTTTTTCCAGTGAAATATTTCACATTGCCTTCTATTTTATTTTTCATTTGTTTGGATCTGTTTAATAGTATCTTGATTTCTCATAAAGTCATTAGCTTCCTTTTGCTCCAATCTAATTTTTAAGAAATTATTCTCTTCACTGAGTTTTTGACAATTTTCCATCTGGGCAATTCATATTTTTAAGGCATTCTTCTCCTCATTGGCTTTTTGGGGCTCTTTTACCATTTGAATTAGTCTATTTTTTTTTAAGCAATCGGGGTTAAGTAACTTGCTCAAGGTTACATGGCCAGATGTTTCTGGGTGAGTGCTAAGTGTCTGAGCCCAGATTTGATCCCTAGATCATCCCGACACTGGAGCCAGTGCTCTTACTCTATGTGTTACCTGGCCACCCTGAATTAGTCTATTTTTAAGGTGTTATTTTCTTCAGTATTTTTTTTGGGGGGGGGATCTCTGTTAGCAGGCCGTTGACTTGATTTCACGATTTTTTTTGCATCTTTCTCATTTTTTTTCCCCAATTTTTCCTCTACTTCTCTTACTTAATTTTTAAAATATTTCCTGAGCTCCTCCATGGCCTGTAAGCAGTTCATATTTTTCTTGAAAGTTTTGATGCAGGAATTTCGACTTTGCTGCCTTCTTTTGTTCCATATTTTGATCCGTTTTAACCCTAAAAAAAAAGTATTCTGTGGTCTGATTGAGCTTCCTCTGCTTGCTCAACTTGCTAGCTAATTACTTGAGTTTTGAGCTCTTTGCAACAGTAGAACTCTATTTCCAGAGTGGAGAGAGCTAGGTCCCAAATCACTGGAGTTTTTGCAAATATTTTCAGATCTATGAGGAGGGCACCCTCTCTACATACACCACAACTCTGGCACACTGGCCACACACCCCAGGACCACCACCCAAGAGTGCAATCCAGATACAAGCAGGTCAAAACAAGAGTAATTACACTCTGAATGATGGCTTTGTCCTCCTATGATCTGCAGGTCAGGAGCTCCAGAGGCAGCCACAGGGTAACAGCTGCAGCCACCTTGCCTCTGCCATCCCTTGCCCTGGGTGCAAGGGGAAGGACCACACTCTTCCATCACCTGGTTCCAGTAGATTTCCCCATTGACTTTTACATTGTCTTTGGTGTTTATGGGTTGAGAAGTATGGAAACCGCCACAAGTGCTAGTCATTCACTCTCCTGAAGTCTGTTCTGGCCAGTCTATGCCCCTGGGTCTCAGACCACATAGTTCACACGGGACTGTGCTCAGTTCCCAGCTCAGTGCAATACATGCTGTTGGCCTGCCAGGCTGCTTTAGTGGGAAGTTTATTTCTGTCTCACACTTTGTGAATTCTGTAGCCCTCAAATTTGTTTAGAGTCATATTTTTCAGGTATTGGAGGTGGTTGGTGTGGGAGCTTACATTTCCTGCTTTTACTCAACCGTCTTGGCTGTGCCCACCCCACTCCCCCATTTGTCCTTCATTCTTAAAGAGGACCATGGAATCAGTAAGATGATTGCATGACTTGCAATTGAATTAGATTTAAGTGAGAAAAGACTGTGCAATGTCAACCATGTCACTTTCACTTCTAAAGCCATCTGGGTTATTATCTGGTTGCCAGCTATAGATCAGGGTGACTGTAGACAGCCCAGAATACAGTTGTTACTTTTTTATTGTTACTTTTTGGGCCCTCCTGCCTCATTATAAATATTAAAAGTAATTGTTTCTCTTTTGGTCCCCACCCCTGAGAGCCTTTCACTCCCAGTCTGATTTATTGTTATTATTGTTCTTGATCTTATTATTAAAGAGACCCCTCCTTGACTCAGTTCTTTAACAGGCTTATTCACTGAATGTGTATTGTCTCACTCAAAGTGAGAACTCTAAAAGACCTTAACATAAGGAGGTTACAAGAGATAGGATAATACTGAACTCCTCTTGGGCAGAGAGTACTGCGTAGTAAGGAAAAGTTCAGAAAAAGACTAGTTGACAATAATTAAAAAGTTATTAGTAATTTTTAATAAAATATTCTTCCCATCATGGTGTGGAGCTAAAAATGAAGTCTTAGAGATTATGCTAAAAAGAGTAAAAGCTCTTCAAAAATTCAAACGATCTACAAAAGTCTAATGATCCAAAAAGCATACTTTTAAATCTGTCATGTAAAAACTAGCTAAATTCAAAGATGCTCATTAGAAAGATTTGCACACAGGGTAATGAAATTAATTCATCTTATTTGAGAATTTTATTTTGCTTTAGATTATATGATTTAGCCAGCTGTAGTTTAAGTAATTTAATAATAGTGTTTTTGAATAGTATTCTTTTTCACCCTTTATGTTATGAACTTAAACACCACCAAATATTAACATTTCGGTATATAAAGGACAGAAAAGGAATTGTGTATTAAGCTGTGAATTTCTCTTATACAGTTTGTGACTATTAGATTTAACACAATAGTGACAAAATTTCCCTGTTTGTCTCTTTTTCAACTGAGTATATTTTAATGTTTAATTGATATTCTTTCCTTTTCTTCTTTGCATCACTATAACTATTCAATCACTCTTATCCCATCACATCTTCCCCTCCCTCCTAAAAAAGGGAGTCTTCTCTTGGGACAATTAAAAATAGGCATATAAAAGCCAATCATAAACCAAGAGTTTGAAAATATATAAGTGATTGTTCACCATCTACTTTCTGTCATTTAGTGGAAAGCTTGTTTCACCATCAGTGTCCTGAAGTTTTGATTGGTCATTACATTGAACAGAGTTCTTGAGGGTTTTTTTTTTAAAGCAATTGGGTTTAAGTAACTTGCCCAAGGTTAAACGGCTAGTTTTTTTGTTTGTTTGTTTTGTTTTGTTTGTGTGTGGGGGTGTGTGTGTGTGTGCTAAGTATCTGAGGCCAGAACTGATCCCGGGTCCTCCTGACTCCGGGACCTGTGCTCTTACTCACTGCGCCACATAGCCGCCCCAGTTCTTGAGGTTTTTGAAGGTATTTTCTTTCTAAAGGTTTTCCTAATATGCTCCTTATGTCCATTTCACTCTACAATGGTTTGTATAGATGATCTCAGACTTATCTAAATCAGTTCCTTTCAACATTTTAGTGCATTACAGTTCAATTATATTCATATAATATAATTTATTCAGCAATTCTCCAATTGATGAGCAACCACTTTGTATCTAGCTCTTTGCTACAACAACAAAAAATTTATTATAAATATCTTTGCATATAGTTTTTTTTCCCTTTGTCTTTGACCTTTTGGAGAGTGGGGTAGGCACAATTTGGTGATGGTTTCAGTTAAAATTCCTACTTAGTTTCCAGACTAGTTAGACAAGTTTACATTTCCAACAACAGAGCATTGGTGTGCTGATTCTAACTCTGCCTGTCCAGCAATTGCCACTTGCCTTTTTTCTCCAATTTTGCTAATGTGATAGTTAAAAGTGGAATCCTTGGAAATACTTTAATTTGCTTTTATCTTATTAATGATTAGCTATTAATTTTTATGTGATTATTGACAGCTTGTACTTCTTTTAAAACTGCCTATTCATAACCTTTGACCACTTTCCATCGAAGAATTATTACTATTTTATATATTTGTATTAATTATATATTTGGATCAATTCTCTATATATCTTAGGTATCATAACTTTATCAGAGCAATTTGCTTTTCACATTCCTACCGCCTTAATTTTGCTTGCACAAAATATTTTAAATTTCATGTAATCATCATTGTTAGTTTAATCTTTTATGATCATCTCTATCTCAGGTTGCTCAATAACGACCTCTCTAGTCCTCAGTGTTGTGAGACATATTTACTTCCTTTCTCCTCCAGTTTGTTAATGATATGAACTTTTATATCTAGATCATTTATAAAGTGATGAAATTTTTAGTCCTGGAAACTCTTTTTTCCCAAAAATTTTAATTTAGACTCAAATGCCAGAGCAGAAATAAAGAACAGAAAAAAGAAACAAAAACATGTCACAAACTTTAATACTGGAACTTAAATACAAAGTTAGCAAGAAAGAAAAGCATGCCATGTACATAGCAGAATATAAGAAAGGATTCAAAATGTATAACAATAAATTTTCATTTCAAGAAAACCTATTTGATAAATAATACTCATTGTGTTGAGAATTTTCCATCTTTGCTTCCTTGTGAGTTTTCTTTTGTTCTCTGCTGTGCATTTTTTACTTTGTTCTTTTTTCCCCTTCCCCCAACTCTCCCCCAAAGGCCACAACAAAGTTTAGATAGATATGTTTCTTTATAGCTATAAGTATATATATATGTGTGTGTGTGTGTATGTGTATATATATATATATATTATACACACACATATACACATACATATATACAAACACACATACATACACACACACCCTCCCCCATCCCCGGAAGACTACAATGAAGTTTAGATATGTTTCTCCATAGTATAGGTTTATAATACACACATACATATATATGTATATATATGTGTGTGTGTGTGTGTGTGTATATATATATATATATATACAGACGTATATATTCCCAAACCTATTCTACTACTGATCTTTGTATTTATGTATATGCACATCTCTTGTTTCCTATCCCTCCTGCCCCCTCTACTTTACTTTTACCCACAAACTTGCCCTCCTATGACTTGTCTACCCCCTCCAATGATCCCTCCCATATCCTCTAATTCCCATAAATCTAAACCCACTTGTATACCCCATTTACCTATTCGCTCACCCTCCCCTGTAAAGATCCCTCCCTTGGCCTCTCCCCCCTTCCTATGCCCCAACCATTTAATTTCTTCTGAATTTAGAAGACTTCTATACTCTTTTGAATATATGTATTGTTCCCCCTTACACCCATTCCCAATGAAAGTAGGTTACCAGAACTACCAGTCGTCCTCCCCATCTAATTCTTATGTATCAGTTCTACCTCTTGCACCTCATTTGTGTAAAATAATTACTCTTTTGCTGTTCCTAAATGGTTTTACTTTTTAAATTCATATCCCCAGTCTTTCTTATGAACTTCCCAATTATTAATAACAATCTTAGACATAAATTTTGCATACATATGTATATATATATATAGTAAATAGTCTGTCCTTGTAAATCCCTTATAATCAGTCTCTGTTATGTATTTATATTGTTTCTTGTATGTCAAATCATCTACTAAGTTTGTTTTTTTTAACAAAGCCTTGAAAATCTTAAATTTTATCAAATATCCATTTTTTTCATTCAAGATAATAGTTAAATTTGCAGGGTTTGATATTTTTGGATGGAGTCCCAGTTCTTTTACTCTTCAATATGTTGTGTTCCAAGACTTGTGGTACTTTAATGTTTCTGCTGCGAGGTTCTGTGTAATTCTAATTGTGGCACCATCATATTTAAATTGTTTTAATCTTGATGCTTTTAATAGTTTTTTCTTGAGTAGAGGATTTCAGAATTTGACTGTAGTATTCCTATGAGTTTTCCTCATAGGATCTTTTTATAAGTGGTGATCCATGAAGTTTTTGTATACCTACTTTACCCCCTTATTCTAATGCTTCAGGACAATTTTCTTTAATTATTTGTTGTATTATTGCATCAAGATTCTTTTTTGATCATAAATTTCAGTTAGTCCAATTATTTTTATGTTTTTTTTCCTCCTGATTTATTCTCCAAAACTGTTGTTTTTCTTATAAAATGTTTAACTTTTTTTCCATTTTTTCTTTTTATCTTTTTTGGAGGAGATAAGGTAGGGCAATTGGGGTTAAGTGACTTGCCCAAGGTCACAGCGCTAGCAAGTGTTAAATGTCTGAGGCTGGATTTTAACTCAGGTCCTCCTGACTCCAGGACTGATGCTCTATTCACTGTGCCACTTAGCCATCCCCTCTTCTATTTTTTAATCATTCATATTTTGTTTAAACATGTCTAGATCTCTTATAATTTCACTAGTTTCACTTTGCCTGATTATAATTTTCGTAGTAACATTTTTTTTCCTTAAGATTCTGGATCTCCTACTCCAGTTGGTTGACTTTCCTTTCATACCCTTCTTTTTTTCTTATATTTTTCTTATTTTCTTTTTTATTTTTTCCTACATCTCTGTCATTTGATTTTTAAAGATCTTCTATTAATTTTTTTTTGTGTAGGTAACCATTTGATGTGACTCTTTGAGAGTTTATTTACTTCAGTTTCCTCCTCTGAAGATCAACCCCAGTCATCTCTATTCCCATAACATGTTTCTATCGTCAGATTCTTTCTCTTTTGCCTATGCATATGGTGATAGCTTAGTTATTTGTAGTCACCTCTAGCTCAGGGGTATGGGAAATGGTTCCTTTTGCCCCAGATCCTCAGTTCTCCCCTCTAGCCTGAAACCAAAGCCAAGCCTCCAGCCTCCTGTAAGTACCCACAGCCAGGGGCTTTCTGCCCCACTACTTCTGCACTCAGTGGCATGTGCTGCTTCCTTCTAAACCTGGCAAGTCTTCCCAGCACAGCTGGGTCTGTCGTTCCTGGTCAACAGAGGTTCCCTCAATCTTCCAGGGCTCAGACAGCCAACTCCTCTCACTATCCCAGGGGTCAAATTCTAGTGGCTGTGGCCAAGGCATTCTCTCCAATCAACCCCAGGGCTTGCTGCTTGTTGGTTAAGAGGCTAGCTAGAGGCTTGCTGTTAAAAAGGAACCTAACCTGGAGGTGTTTACTCTTCAGGGACCAAACCTGGTCCTGGGATTTTTCTTCTGATCTCCTCAAATTGTCCTGGGAGGACCTGGGTTATACCCCTGTTTTTATTTATCTCTACCCACACTTTGTTTGCCCTAAGGTGCTATTTGAATTCTTTTGTGGGGGAAGATCTTGAGAGCTCAGAATTTTCTTACCTACTCTGCTATCTTCCCAGAATCCTCCATCCCCTGAAACTCTTAAATTTAATCTTCTAATTTGGACAGGGTTTGTGGGCTCTGTTGATGGAAAGGATATTGATACTGTTGTGCAGAGAATAAGAGCAAGCTGAGGTCTGGATTCAAGGTAAATTTAGGTGTGGATTTATTGATTAAGTGCACTTCTGCCTGGAGTATAAACTCATATCAGGCAGCCCCGAATTGAGGTACAAACGATGCTTATAAAGGCTAAAACTGCAATTGGAGAGGGGAACTAGAATAAGCAATGATGAACAGAAGCCAAGAATTGCCATTAGTTAGATAAATAGCTCAGGGCCAATTTGGGAAGATGATCCAAGGATACAAGGGTGTCCCTCCCAGAACAGGGTGGAGGATACAGGGTGCATGGGGACAGGCTAGGGTCATATTCTGGGCAAAGGGTGTGGGTACCCTGATTGGTCAGCAGGAGCAGAACAGGGTGGTCTCTTCTTAAGATAAACTTTTTTTTTGCTTTTTTTTTGGAGGGCAATTGGGGTTAAGTGACTTGCCCAAGGTAACATGACTAGTTTTTGTGTTAAATGTCTGAGGCTGGATTTGAACTCAGGTCCTCCTGACTCCAGGGCCAACACTCTATTCACTGCACCACCTAGCCACCCCTTAAGATAAACTTTTGCTATAACCCTGGGGCTATGCCTTGGGAAATACCCAAGACTATGCCTTAAGCTGTTTCAAGCTATTATAGGATATTGTAATAGTAATGGAATTTAAAGATCCCCTGTATTGGTTTGGTTGAGTGTTAAAACCCAGAACTTGTGAATCCCACTTGTGGGATGGACTTGTTGACATGAAAAGAGAGGGTTGAACTGGGAGGAGCTGGTGACATGGATTTAGAGAGGCACAAGCAGAGAAAGAGAGGCAGAAGAATTTTTTGGAAGCAGCATCCTGAAGGCAGAGAGATGGAGAGGATTGCTGAGGGTCAGTTCTAGCTGCCTAGGAGTTTTGAGAGCTGCCACCCAGAGCTAGCAAGGACTGAGGAGACATGGCTGTGATGCTGGTACTTTATCTCTTTTGATGTTGTTTTGCCAGATTCATCCATTGGTGAAAGATAGCGTTGTTGTTGCAGAGGTTCTGGAACCTTGGTGTTGGTTCAGAGCGCCTGAGACTGTTCTGCAGACAGAGAGTGAATTGCGTCCACTGGTGAAGGACAGTGCTGTTGTTGCAGAGGCTTGGAACCTTGCTGTTGGTTCAGAGCTCCTGAGACTGTTCTACAGACAGAGAGTGAATTGTGTCCACTGGTGAAGGACAATGCTGTTGTTGCAGAGGTTCTGGGAGCTTGCTGTTGGTTCAGAAGTCCTGAAGAAGGATTTTCTTGTTGTATATTTACGGAAATCCTGGAAGAGGGTCTTGCTGATGTTTTCAGGGGTCCTGGTACTGTTCTGCAGACAGAGAACAAATTAATGAGGACACTGACAATGTATCTTTTGGCCTTATCAAGCTTTGTCTCCCCAGGAACAGAGATTGCTGAGAACTTGCCTTGGGTCAAGATGAAGAAAAGACCTCTCTTTGGGTATTAAATTCTGTGACAATATCTTAAGCTTGTTGTAACTCTGGGGTAGATGGCCTATTCAGTAGTGATTCAAGGGTGGGGAACTTTTGACTTTTTTTGTGCTCTGTGACTGACCAAATGAATGTACTTTGTTTATGATTGGAAGCTAATCTCCAATTGAGAAGAGGGGCTTTGTGATTGACTAAATGAATGTATTGCCCAGGGCTGGAGTAGTACTAGGTTGAATTACACTTGGTGAAGACTGAATTTTGAATTATGCTGTATTTTGATCTTCTCTGTTCTTAATTTGTCTCTGAATAAAATGGAGAGGAGCTATGCTGGTATTTTGAACCTTGGGAAGTTACCTTTGCTTGGCATTACATTAAATGTAATGGAAATGCACATTTAAAGATCTTCCCTGCCCCAGGCCCTTTGATAGGCTTAAGAGACTCTGAGAACCTTCCTTGATTTGAAAATATACTCTGCCGCCTAATAGGTTGAAGGTGGTCACATGGAGCCTGTGGCAGGAGGCTTGGTTTTCAGGAATGCTGGCACCTTGATGATGTGTGATTGGGCAGTGGGTCAAGAGAGTGGTTACATTCTCTGACCCAGAAGAAGGCTATATAATCCCTGATGTGAGGCTTTGCTTTGGGGCTAACTTTGAAAAGTGTTGTGTGATTTGACCAGATGAGACTCTGGGCAGCCATTGATAGCCCCCTGGCTTTGAAAAACCCAGATGTTGATGCTTCCCTCTCTGATAACTGTGATTTGGTATGGATGTTATGGTTGGGCAGTTTGGAAGCCTCTCTGATTTATCTGTTTCTCTGTTTTGTAACTTCTGTCTGTATACTCTGAAGTTCGGGATGCTGACCTTTTCCCCCTGAACTAGGTAAATGATATATGTTAGATTGATTAAAGTAAGCTTGTAAAGCCATTTTGAGTTTCTTTCCTTTATAAAAGCAGATCTAAGAACCTGTGTTGGCAGCCACCCTGGGGATGCTGGGGTGCTTGCTGCTACAGATATATAGGATAGAAACAAAAACAAATATATAAAGGGGCTTAATGGTGGGCTTCCAATCAGGAGGCAGGTAATTTGGGTTTCAACACAACAATACAGATTAAATTATATAACCTCAAAGGGAAAAAATGAAGTAAAAAGTTACTGTTGGATGCTCACCTCCCCTGATTGGAGTGAGAAAACATAGATTAAGGAGATAAACAATGCCAGAGAGAGAGAGAATTCACCTTGAAAATAGTGTGGGAGTGAATATTATCCAAGTTGAGATCATAATGGATAAATAGAAAGCACAGGAGAGTTATATTCAGTAATTCTTAAAAATCAGCTAGTCTACAAGGCTGGGCCGGATATCACAGGCTGAGTGAAGCCCAAAGTTTCAAAGAAGTCCATACAGAGTGAGATCAAGAAAAGACTACAATTTGAGTGAGAAAGAAATCAAGGAATAATAACAGTAGTGGTGGTTGGTGGTGGTGTGGTGGTGATGGTGGTAGTAGTAGTTGTAGCAGCAGTAATAATGAATCATCCTTAAAGCATTTTTTTTATGAGAGCAAAGCAGTTCTGGTCTTGGATACTTTTAACTATAAAGCAATACACAGTTTATAAAGCCTTTACAATTTACAAAAACCTTCCCAATACATTATCTAACTTGATCCACACAACTGCTATAAATACTACCAGGAAAAGTGATTTGGGCTTCATTTGATTCACTTTCCCAGCTAGTTATTCCCAAGACCTTTTTCATTAGGCCAATAAAATGTTGTGTTGAGTTAATCCTTGAGAAAAGAGACTAGATTTTCCTAGAGAGGAAAACAAATAATGAGGACTAGTAAGCACATGGCCTTTCAGGGAAAATTCTAGCTCAATATAAACATGTAAATCTGTCTAAACTGATTTCTATAAATTAGGAATGTGTGTGTGTGTGTTTTAAACAATAATCCCAAAGAGACAGCCATGCAGTCATTCTTTTGAAGGGAATGGAGTCAGATTCCAAGTCAATGACTCTCTTAAGATACTGTTAGGAATGCTAGATACTGCTTAATGAAATGCCACCTCCTATAGGAGGTCTTTCCAGATCATTCCATTTGTCAAGGTCTTTAACCCCATTCCACCCCCACATATTTTGTATTAACATTTTTTGGTTCACGTGATCCTCCTTGCCAGTAGAATATAAGCCTAGGAGAGAAATTGTTTCTGTGTGTGTGTGTGTGTGTGTGTTTATAAATGCTAATTGAGTAAAATGAGAAAAAAGATGAAATTAGAGTAGGAAGTCAAGGAATGAAGAAAATAAAATTGACGTCTGATTGATCCAGTAGACAGAAAAGTGAAGGGGGTGAAAGATAAGTATTTCTGCCAATGGCTTTGCAGAGGAAGTAGCATTTCAACTGGTTTGACAGTGAGCCAGATTCAGAAAGCATAAGTCAGTTTTTGGACTCATCCATCAGTCTGACTCTCAGTCAGTCAGGAAGAATTTCTTGCAAGTGAGAGGTCCTATGGTGTCTTCCAATATTAGGATTTTCAATCTACTCTGATATTTTTTAAAATCTTAAATGGTTACATAAATATGAGTTACTATTACTATTTTCATGGTCAGATCACTTGTAGAAGACATGACCCCTGAAAATATTATCTTCCCCCTTGTGTCTATTAGCCTGCTCTTCATCAGAGGTGAGTAGGGAATATTGTTTTTTCACTGCTCCAAATAGCTATAAGTTTTAATTGATAATTGAATATCAAGAAAAATTCTGAATGTTCACAAAAAGTTGGACATGACTGAAAAATGGCTCAAAAGCCTCTTAAACAAACAATCCTTGGAGAGGATGCCTGCCTCTAAGCTATGTATCTCTTATTGTCCCCATTTTCCAAGTGAGGACAGTAAGACTCACAAAAAGACATAGCTATTCTTCCTTCTCAAATGAACATTTTTTGACTTAGTTGTAGTTTTGTGAATGGAGAGCTAGGCTTAGAGTAAATAGTACCTTTGTTTGAAACCATCCTCATACAATTAATAGTTGTATGAAACTGGACAAGTATTTTCAATGCAATACACCTCATTTCCTCAACTGTAAAAAGTGGATAAATAATTGATAATAATAATTACCTCTCTGAGTTTTTGTGAGAATCAAATGAGAAAACATACATAAAGCTCTTTGATAACCTCAAATTCCCAAACAAATGAGTTGATCTGGTAAATATTATTCATGTTAATATTTTTGTGAAAGTTAGACATTTAGAAACATGCCTAGTTGCTATAGGGTGAAGTTCATTCCATTAAAAAGCCAACAAAATAGACCATCAGTGGGATGAACTAAAAAGAATATGGGGTTTGGAGGGAAAGTATACCTAGGTTCCAATCTGAGTGCTGATACTTCATAACAATAATGACTTCATGAAACTAATTTCTTCTGCTGATATTTAGTTTTCTAATGTGAGAAGTGAAAAATAAAACTTACTCTATGTATAACATAGGACTGTTTTCAGAAAGGTCCTTTGTATTATAATAATGTGTTTTTGAGGTAATCTGTTGTATTAAGATCTATACAATTGGCTCTAATAATGACTATATCATAGGAGCATGCAAATATTTCTGTGCAAATTAAATGTTTAATGAGAAGCTCAGAAATTCATAAAGTTTGACTAGTGTAGGATGGAGGAGGCACGAAGTAGATTTTTGAGTTCTGGAAATTTGGGTTATTTTTTCTTATTAAAAAAGAAAAACAGGTAAGAATGCAAAGGATCCTGGGAAGATGGGTCCACAATGAGATGTGACCTAGAATGCAACTCAACTGCACTATGCAAATTAAAATAAGTAAAATGCCTCCAAACCCAGCACACTTTTCTTCATACTACATTGGATTCCTTAGGTAGAGATTTGAGCAGGTAGGCACTGCATACATATTCCCTGCATTTTTCTTATCAAATTCTCTAACTCAGGGGTGGGGAACATGCTGCCTAGAGGCCACATGTGACTTTCTAGGTCTTTTGGGCACAGCCTTTTGACTGAGTCCAAGTTTGACAGAATAAATGTTTTTAAGGGAATTTATTCTATGAAATTTGGATAAAGTCAAGGGGACATATTTGAGGACCTAGAGGCCCACATTTGGCCTCAAGACCTCAGGTTCTCCACCCCTGCTCTAACCCATTTTTATCTTCTTTAGAGATTGGTAGGAAATTCTAGAACTTGAACACCATTGCCATAGCATTCAGGAACCTCCATATCCAATTGTAAAACTTTGACATAAGAAGTAGAATTTTCAGTGATTAAGAGCACTGGCCCCAGTGTCAGGATGACCTGGGGATCGAATCTGGGCTCAGATACCTAGCACCACACCCAGAAATAACTGGCTGTGTAACCTTGAGCAAGTTACTTAACCCCAATTGCTTAAAAAAAAGTAGAATTTTATTCTAAGATGTGATGACTATCTGCTCACTAAAATACATTTCAAAACAATAATTATAATAACTGATATTACTAAATTCCATTTATATTGTGCTTTATAAATATTTTTCCAGAAAAATTCTTTGTGAAATCATAAAATTATTTATGCTATTCTCATTTTTACAGGTCAGAGATCCTGGAATTTGGTGGACATAGAAGGGCTTAACTTTATTTAAATTTTATACTTATATCTTTGCTTTTATGTCACTTTAATTAAGGAATATATTCCTTCTCCCTCCCTACCCTGAGAGGAAAGAAAGAAAGAGACAGACAGAGAGAGACAGAGAGAGACAGAGACAGAGACACAGAGAGACAGAGACAGAGACACAGAGAGACAGAGACAGAGAGAGACAGAGACAGAGAGATACAGAGAGAGAGAGTGAGAGAGAGGGGGGTAAAAAGGAAGAAAGGAAGGAAGGAAGGAAGGAAGGAAGGAAGGAAGGAAGGAAGGAAGGAATGAAGGAAGGAAGGAAGGAAGGAAGGAAGGAAGGAAGGAAGGGAGGGAGGGAAGAAGGGAGGGAGGGAGGAAGGAAGGAAGGAAGGGAGGAAGGAAGGAAGGGAGGGAGGAAGGGAGGAAGAGAGGGAGGAAGGGAGGAAGGGAGGAAGGCAGTTTTTCAAAACTATCGAGTATTTCAACTAAGTCCAAGAAATATGTTGCACACCAAAAGTCCCCTACTCTGCAACAAAGGGAGAGTAGTGTATTTTCACATTTCTTCTTTGGGGAAAAATGGATTGTTTTAATTATACAGCATTCAGTTTTGTTCTGTTTTTTATTTTGCTTTCTTTTGTTGTTGTTTCCATTTGTATATTTTCTGTTCCATTTATTTTCCATTTGTATATGTTCTTGTGTATATTGCTTTCCTGATTCTGTTTATTTTACTTTGCATTTATTCATTTAAGTCTTCCGATGATTCTCTGAATTTATCATGTTCATTAATTATTGTGCCACAGTAATTTAGCATTACATTTCTGTATCACATTTTTGTGTAATAATTCCCAATCAAAGGGCATCTTCTTTGATTCCAGTTTTTTACCACTACAAATAGTCCTGATAAGAATATCTGAAAAAAAAAAGAATATTTGGGTATGAATGAGATACTTCTTGCAGCCTTTCATCTCTTTGTCATATATACCAACAGGGAGATCTCTAATGCAAAAAGAATGCAATTTTAACCACATTCTTAGCACAACTTTGAAATTCCTTCCAGAATGGTCAAGCCAATTCATAGTTGCTGCAAAAGCATATTGTACTGAGTCTGTTTTTCAAAGACCCTTCAATAGTAATTATTTCCATCTTATGTCATTTTGCTGGGTGTGTGGTGAAATCACATAGCTTTTGTTTTTTAAGCAATCAGGGTTAAGTAACTTGCTCAAGGTTACACAGCCAGTTATTTCTGGGTGTGGTGCTGAGTATCTGAGTCTGGATTTGATCCAGGTCATCCCGACACTGGAGCCGGTGCTCGTACTCTCTGAGCCACCTGGCCACCCCTAAGCAATTGGGGTTTAGTAACTTGCTCAAGGTTATACAGCCAGGTGTTTCTGGGTGGGTGCTAAGTGTCTGAGCCCAGGATTTGATCACCAGGTCAGTCTGACACTGGAGCTGGTGCTCTTACTCGCTGTGCTACCTGGCTGCCCCGACATAGCTTTTTTGATATGCAGTGCCTTTCTTGTTAGTTATACAGAGTGATCTCTGTCATTAGTAGTTTGGATTTATTCTCTTTAGAACTTTGTTCATTTTCTTTTACTACTTATCCATTTGGGTACGGCCATTGATCATATATTTCACACAAGGGATTTTGAATGATAAATATGTCCAAAAAAAGTAAGAGATGAGCATTAGGTTTTAATTGAGAACTGCATATTGTAGGGAAATCCTATAGAAAATTAACTCTGGAAGTATGTCAAATAAATAAATATCATGAAGTGATTAACTGAAAAGTGACTTTTCCAAAGAATGTCACCCTAACATCTCTGCAAGGAGAAATCCCAGCAAGGGGCTAAGTTAAAGAGAGATGGACCCAGGAAAGACTAAGGAAAAAATCTGTATGCTTGGGGGCAGTTTTAGGTCTTTGCAAGGATGAGCAAAGCTGATTTTGTCTTGGAAAGTGCACAGACCCTCTCCCTTGGTGGGCTTTATACTAAGTAGCAAATAAAGCTGTGCCAAATGTTTGCATCTTAAAGTGTTCAAGTTACTCTGCATCCCTGGGGCCACAACTATAGTATTCCGTGAATGCTAGCACAGAGAGGGGAAAGAACTTGTCCAAGGTCACAACGCTAGTTGGTCACAGATCCAGGACTATAATTAAGGCCGCCTAGCTACCAGTTAATTTTCTGTATGTGTTTTGTTTTGTTTTTCTTTTACTAGATAGTTCAGGCTCTCAAAATCTTCTTGTGCTTATACTCATTAAAAAAATCTGAAAGCTACGAATGTTTGTATATATAACTTTCTTGTAAATACAATTAAAAATACAACTACAAAAACACCATCATCCAAGGGGTAAATGTTCCAGTGCTCTGGAACTGAGCTCTGTTATTCCCATTAGTGTTAATGGGAGTCCCAGGGCTAAATCCCTCAGCGTCATGTGCAAAATTTACCCCCTAGAGTTTGCAGATGGAAAAGAGAGAGCGAGAGAGATTATCTCATGTACAAAGAGAAAACAGAATGATAAAGCCAGAAATGGAATTTTGACCACACAATCTGGCGAGATTTTCCTTTATAGCATATTCCTATATTGGACCAATTCTTCTAAATCTTATTTTCAACATCTATCATACACATAAAAGAAATCCTAATGTGCCGATAATCTAATATTTAGTGCACAATTCCTTGATCTCATCTACTAGTTAGCTAGCTTTTTCTTCCATTCCTTCTTCCTTTCTTTTTCCTTTTCTTTCTATCTTTAAGTCATGCTCTCTTTGTTTCCCTTTCTTTTTTGCTCTTTTCCATTCTGTCTTTTTTCTTTCTTTTTCTTTTCTCTTTTTCCTTTTATTTCTAGCCTTCTTTATTTCTTTCCTTTTTCTTTTTCCTTCTTAATATTTTTCTTTATCCTTTTCCTTCTTTCCTTCATTTCTTTTCCCATCCTTTCTTCTATCTGTTCTCTCTTCCTTTCCATCCCAATTTTCCTTTATCCTATTTTAAGTTGTAGAATTCTAAATATTTTCTGATATCAAATATTATTATTCAGAGATATGGTTCTACTTTACCATAAGCACCTCAGAATCCATAGTATTTCAGAGTTGGAAGGGACCACAGATGTCATCCACTAGCCTAACCATCACCTGAAAAGAAATACTCTTTAAATGTGCCCTACAATGTGGTCATATAACTAAATTTCTCTGAGTCTCCAGTGATGTGGCATACATTTATTCCCAAGGCAGCCCATTACATTTTTTGATTGACTGTTAAGCCTTTCCTTGTACCCACACTGAAATTTGCCTTTTACCCCCTCTATCCATGTTATAAGTATTTGCTTCCACCAAAACTGGTACAGGTGCTTCAGTCTTTAAAACTGTATAGACAAAATCCTCCTTCACATCTATAAATGGCTTGTTCTCTGTTTACCTCTGAAAGCTTTTGGCAATGGGAAGTATGAGATCTGGTAGGCTGAAATATAATAAACAAATAATTTTACTTAACAGAAAGCATGGTGTTAAGACAAATGAACAGATGTTTTAAAAATTTCTAACTCAATATGAACATGCATACATCCATACCTTCCTCACTGACCTACTAAAGATTAAAAAGCTATCCTTACATCATTATGGTCTCTAGGAAGTAAAGAGAAACACAGAGAGAGTGATGGAGAGGGGGAGCTCTCCCTGAGCATGTCTCACAGAGATAACGAGCCATGTTGTTCTCTGTTTCTCCATTTTCTAAGAGAGTGAGGAAACAGAAAACAGTGCTTCCAGTGTAGTCTGGTAGTGAACAGGCTACCATCTACTCTCCTGTGGATTCTATGACTGCTTGATACTATGCTTTTATTAATACAGACTAAAACTATACTACCTATTTTGGTGGGGCAACCATACCATATAGTTGGCTCATATTGAGTTTGCAGTCTATGGAAGTGTTCATTTGTTTTAGAATTGTTTTCTACCCCTGCCTCATGATTTTCTATTTATTACACTGATTTTTGAATTGTAGAATACTTCACAATTATCCCTCAGAAAGAGTATCTTTTAGATACACTCCAATATTTGAGACTACCAAGGTCTTTATGTATTCACCTCAGTCATCAGATATTTCAGTAATGACTTCTAGATTTTTGCCATGTGAAAATTTGAGAAACATGCCATCTATTCCTTTTTAAAATTATTGATAATAATCTTGAAAAAGAAAAGACCAAGAATAGATCCTTGAGACACTTCACTACAAACCTAATTCCAAAAATGACATCAAATTATTTATCATTCTTTTTGCTTCTGGTCAATCCATCAGCTCTAAATATATGTAAAACATGCTATCATCTATCCCAAATCTCGTCATCTCATTCATACTAATAAAAGTCTCATTATCAAGTATTTTGATATTATGTTAAGTAATTATCCCAGTAGGTTTCCCGTGACCTACCTAGCAACCATTTCCAAAAAAATAAAATTAGCCAACATTTAGTAAACATCACATTAATTTCTAGATGTTCACTAAACATCTATTTAATAAAATGTTCTAGAATTTTGATAGAAACCAAAGACAAAACCACTGGGTTATAGAAGGTGGAATCTATTATCTTCTCTTATTTTGAAAACTGGAACATACGTCTTTTATCTTGCAATACCTTTCCCATCATCCATGATCTTTCAAAGATCACTGACAACAATGATACGGGGCAGTTTTTTTTCTTTCCTTTCTATACCCAAGTTCATTCTGGTCCATTGACCAGTACTTATCAATAACAGACAGGTTTTTTTTAAATATCTCTCTGTTTATATGGGGTTTCAATGACCTATTGGCTACCTTTTCAGTTTTTTCCACTCCAAAGATTTTATTTTCTCATTGGCAGAGAATAAAAGAAAAAAAGACAAGAGTTGAATAATTCTATTCCTTCTGTGAGTCTCCTGTTTTCCTCTATATAGTGCTTTTAAAATAATTTTTATTGTCCCTTTACATCCCTTGTCAGTCTCCCATCATCTGATCACCAGTGTTAGTGACACTAGTCTTATATATTTTAGAATAATTATCTCTCACCTGATCTTTTTTCCTATCTTCTTTACACACACACATAAAAAGTCTCAATGAATATTTTAAATAAGTTATTATAATTAACATTTATATAGTTCTTTAAATTTTGCCAAGTACTTTAAATGTACTATATTCTAGCAATTGTCTTTAATTTAGATATGCCCCCTATCTCCATTTTCCAAAAAAGAAAATGGATTGAAATGCAGTGTCATAATTATACATCTAGTATGCATCAAAGGCAGGATTTGAATTCAGGTCTTCCTGGCTCCATTTAAGTAGAGTGCTCAGACTAACCATTTCTTTATTTTCCACCAAGCTGCACTCTTCTGCATTTCTCCATCATTTCTCCCTTGCCCGATGCTGGATGATGACCCCACACTCACTCTTCCTCCTAGTGCCTTTACAACTTTCTTTGATGTGTTGTATTGCCAATTACAATGTAAGCATCTTGAGAATAGGGACAGTCTTCTTTGTTGCTTGTATTTGTTTTTCTAGCTCTCAGCACAGTTGTTAGAATATATTAAGTGCATACAGGCTGACAATACATTCAAAACTGTAATCACTGTACCAATAAAAGAATCAATGAATTAATCAATCAGGTTTACTGTCAAATACTGTATAAATTCAGATAGTTAACTCACAGCATAGTCTTTGAATTTCCCCGACACAGGTACTAAGCCATTCACTCTCTGTAGTCTTCTAACAACCTGAGCAGCTTTGCTGCGGTTCAATTACTGAAGGGAGTAAACTCTGATAGGTTAGTTTAAGGCACCCTAAAGCACTAAAGGAAGTAAAAGACATTGGGGCTTGTAAAGACAACCAGGGACAACCAATGCAGCAAAGTCGAGTGCTCCAGAAAATTCCAATCCCAGAAATACCAAAAGTCTTTTTTAAATTATTATTATCAACTTAATTAAAAAAAAAGACTTTTACAGAAACAGCTAAAGGAACCATAGTTACTCAGGGGAATTATTCATAATTATTCATTAAAGCTTTAAAATCTTAGGTCCATATTTTTGAATACTAATCTCCTTATCAGTGTGATCTTGGACAAGTCACTTCATTATTTTAGGCTACTTGCTCATCATCAAAATAATAATAACTGCTCTGCCATACTACAATGCTGCTGAGCAATTTTTCATTTCATAAGCTGAAAAGTTCCATGTAAATTGGATCAATAATTATTATCTGGGCCTCCAAACATTTCTTATCTGTAAATGAAAGGATAGAACTAGAAGATCTCTAAGGTCTCTTTTAATTCTAAATTCTGTGACTGAACTTGTCTTAAAATTATAGTCTTGGAAAATTGCCTCCCAGAGTACTGAGGTCAAGTGTTTTGCCCAAGACCACATAATCAAGATGTGTCAGAGGCAGCTTTTACAACAAAATTGTCCTGATTCCAAAGCCAGTTGTCTATCTACTATATAACACTTCTCTTTGAGGATCAAATGAAATTATTCATAGAAATTTCATTGTAATAATAATTTCATTATAATTTTTCATTATAATAATAAAGCTACATTCATGTATTGATCAGTTTCCTTAACAGCAAAATCATTGAATAGTTTGTTATAATTTGAGGGGACAAGGTGGTTTAAATTGAACCATTGGTGGATTAAGTTTAAAAACATTGGCCACTGAACAAATTTTTCATAGTTAATTCACATGGTCTGCCTGAGAAATAATCTTTTGTGGGACCTCTGCAAATAATTCATTTCACTTCCACAGTAGAGGTACAACTGACCTTCTCAACTACTTGAAAATGAGGTGTGCAGGTAGAAAGACAGCTAAGATGGGAGAAAGGAGAGTAAGAAAAATAAGCTTATATTTGAGGCAATATGTAAGTCAAGTTGAAAGTTATGAAAGATTTAGGTAAGCTCCCTTCTAACCACCTTCAAAATCCCCAGAGGCTTTTTGTTCCATGGTAGGTATTCTAATGGGGAAAAAAGCCTACACCTGACAGAAGACACATGAGCCAAGACAGCTCTGAAAAGGAGAGTGATTGATTCCATAACATTCCAAGGTAGCACATTTTAACTCTACATACAGCCACCTCTCAATGTTGGATTCTCTCATTTGCATAGGTAATTGAAAGCTTGTTAACAGCTCATTAAGAACATGGAAAGCCATGTGACAACAACAGAATCCAGGTAAGAAGGGACAGATTCTGTGAATTGCAATATATTCAACATTCAGTCAAATCCCAAATTACAGATCAGAAAATAAGTTGATTAATTCATTAGGCTAAAATGAAGATAGCCATGTAATTCTTTTGCACTTTTATTTATAATACTGTCAACCTTTTAAAACCAGATTGATAATTCTATAATAAACATAGACTCTGGTTGGATATTTGAAAGGACTGCCCAGTAAAGTAGCTGTAATTAGGATGATGATGATGATGACTTTGGTGGCAGTGGTGCCAATTGAAATGTATGGTTTATGAAAGTCTTTTTTGTCATTGAATAATTTGACCCTTTCAGAACACCTATGAAGTAGGTAGTTAAAAGGAAAATTAATCCTATTTTATATCTGAGGAAACTATGGCTCATAAAGGCAAAGTGATTGGCCCAAGGTCACACATTTAGGATAGTACAGAGATAGGAATAAAAACAGATGTCCTGTCTCCAAACCAGTATTCTTTCTGTCATACCAAGGTATGTGAGCTCTAGTTTAATAGAAAACCTCATTAAAGGTCATTTCAGCTTTCTAAAAACATACATTTAACTGCTTATACAGTTTAAAATTTTGTTCTTAAAATTCACCTTTTCCATAAACACAAGTCATTTACGTACTGCAATCTAATTTTCTGCAAGTGAGAAAAATGTAAAGTGTAATTTGATTTTAGTCTATAAAAAGGAGATAAGTTTTCTGATTTGCACAGTTAGTAAATTTGGATGCTGCTTTTTGAAAAGAACATTTGAATATAAATAGTGCAAATAATTGTTATATCAGCAAATCTACTCTGAGTGTCAGATATACATACAGAAGTCTTCCTTTTTGAACTGTTTTCTGCTGGAAAGAATAACCAGTTCAGAGAAAGCAGGCTGTTTAAAGCCAAAAGCCTGGGCAGAATTCTCTGTAACCAGAGTGTCATCTACTGCTAAGGATGGAGTGGGACCTCATCTTAGAAGGAAAATGAGACAGCTAGCTGCATAATTCCATGTGATGAGATTGCAATTTCCTCCTCTTCTTCTATTTCTTTCCTTATTCCTCTTCAACTTTCTTTTCCAATGATTCTTCCTCTGTTTTTTTTTTGCTTCACATCTTTTGTTATTCACATCTTTTTACTTCATATTTGCTTCACATCATAATAACAAAATATTGCTATTATTATTGTTTATTGTAAGTATAATAGAATGGACCACTGTTCACATTCTTTCTTATCCTTTTCTCATTCTTTTCACCTTCCTTTTTCATCAAAACTTCTTCCTTTACTTCAGATTTACAATAATATAGTACTAATTAAAGTGCTTAAAACACAAAGAACTATCAGACTGAGAGGCAAGAGTCTTCAGTTCTATTACTGGCTAGCTACAAACTAGATCTGTGACCTTGGTCAAGTCATTTTCCATCTATGAGTCCCATTTTCCTCATCTGACAAATGAGAAGCTAGTGCTACACAGTTGCTGTGCATTTCCTGAAAGTTTCTGGTCACATTTGATTTTAGGGGTATCAGTGATGGACTGGACATCAAATTCATCATGAACTTGATATCCCAGTGGCTTGGGTAGCTCCTTGGATGTTTTGCTTTCCAGACCTTTCAAATCTCAAAAACTTTTAACCTCTATCTTCCTTCACCACCAGCAGATATGAAAAAGTTAAAATCAAAAGACAAGTCCTACTAATGTATTTTGAATGCCTCCCAATTCCAGCTACACAGCTATAGTCAATCAAAGTGACTCCTATTCACCATGTGGCCAGGCATCTAATAGGTTGTTGTTATTGTTGCTTAGTTAATTAGTTTTATCTCACTGTGACCCCATTTGAGGGGTTTTCTTGACAAAGATATCTGAGTAGTTTGCCTTTTCCTGCTCTAACTCATTTTACTGATGATGACAACAAGGCAAACAAGGTGAAATGACTTGCCCAGAAACATGCAACTAGTAAGTCTGTGGCCCAATTTGAACTCAGGTCTTCCTGACTTCAGGCCAAGCATTCTATCCACTGTAGCACTTAGCTTCCCCCATTTAACAGAAGAATGCCTCCAATGATCATTTTGAGTCTATAGGCTCCCACCCTAGGGTGGAAAAAACCTCTGTTTCTCTCAGATATCCCTCTATACAATGAGGGTTAAAGCAGCACCTACATCATAGGGATCAAATGGGATAATATTTAGAAAGTTCTTAGCACAATATCTGGGACATCATAAGTGCTTATATAAATGTAAGTTACTATTACTACTACTACTACTAATATTACTTCTACTACTACTACTACTACTACTACTACTACTACTAAAGTACCAAGAAATTTCCTAAACACAACATGGAAAAGTAAGGGATCTCATAGCAAATTTGTCAGAAGCTCAGGGTTCTTTATTCTCTCCCTCTTACATCAGTTTTTTCCCCCATAGAAGACTACAGAAACATGGGGCAAACCCAAGGGACAATTACTTGAACTGATTTGTGAATTCTCAAACATTGATTCACCATCTTTTTCAACAGAAAGGATTTTCCACACACAAACATATATATTTCTCACATACAAACATGATTGTGCAACTGACGAGTCTTTAAAGACTATTTTTAAAGATTTATGTTTATTTCATTGGATACCACAACTGTCCCTAGAATCTCATTTATTTGTTCATAATAACCAGCATTTATATGGCATGTTAAGGTTTACAAAATACTTTACAAATCTTATCTCATTTTTTCTTCCCTGCAACACTGAAAGGTAAGTCCTATGATTATACCTATTTTAGAGTTGAAAAACAGAAGTAGACAGAAGTTAAGTCACTTGCCCAGGATCACAAAGCTATTAAGTGTCTGAAGATAGATTTGAATTCAGGTTTTGATCATTCTAGGCCAGTGCTATATCCACTATGCTACCTAGATGTGTTGGTTGTTGACAGCTACAGAAACAGCTACTTAAATGAAGATTTATTCCATATTACTTGACAACACGAAAATACATATAACCCATGCAGTTGGAGCAGGTACCTGTACATCTGAGGCAGCTAGGTGACCAAGTGGATAGAATGCCAAATCTGGAGTTAAGAAGACCTGAGTTCAAATACAGTCTCAGGTACTAGTTGTGTGAACCTGAGCAAATCACTTAATTTCTATTTTTGTCTCAGTTTCTTCATCTGTGAAATGTGGATAATAATAGCACAGTGTTGTTGTGAGGATGAAGTGTAGAATAAGTGTTTTGCACAGTACCTGACACATAATAAGTATTACATAAACGTTAAGTACTACTACTAATATTACTATACATACACACAAGTTGACAAAGGTCAACTGTCAAAGAATCAGCACTGTGTAGTTTTGACCACATTCAATGAGGGGGGAAAAAGCAACATTGATACCTGCTAAGAAATGAGGGTTCTCCACACTTTAGAAGGCTAAGGCATATTTATATGTTCACTTCAGTCATTACATCCCTCTTCTCACATCCTGGTTCTCCCTTTATGGGTGAGGCTGCTACAGTGAAAATCCTTATACATGGACAGTAGCATCATACTGGCTTTCAATGACATGAGAGAAATGCTTCAAAGAAACGCTTGTCACCAGGCAGTGAATGGACCAGAACTAAATTGTTATTTTACCAGAAACATGTTGACAACGTTTGAAAGTGCATGGTCCACACCATATGCACAAGTGCACATACAAATGCATGTACACACATGTGTATGTGCAGATGTATACCCATACAAACACAACTTTTCAATATTTTACTTTATGTAGTTATTTGTTAAAAACTGTTGCTTTAACAAATATTATTAGATGATTGGGAGTTCCCTAATTTTTGCAATGCTTTCTTCCTCTAAAATACCCAAAATAAAATTTGTGTGGAGGCTGAGGGTGATTAACAAGTGTTCTGTTCTGATTTTTATTATGTTGTATACAGTATACAGTATCACCCCTTCTTTCAAACCCATCCACTCCCGAAACATATACATGCATCACACATACACATGCATTCACCAATACACACACAGATACATGCATTCACCAATACACACACACACACACACACACACACACACACACACACAACTAGGGAAGATTTTTCTCCTCCCGGTGACATCTGTCTCTGTGGCAGGTTCCTCAGGCGGCTCAGTTGGCAGCTTTGGAGTTACCACTAGGTCTGTCGTGCGGTTACACTGCTGACGGGCTGTCACTGCTGCCTCATTTTGCTAGACGCCATTTTCTTTTGATTTACCTTTTGATTCAGAAGAATTTGCATGCTTTCATCACCGGGTGGACAAAGTCCTGTGCACATCCCTGATGGCTCCCTCCTATGTAGGCAGCTGACAAAGAGGTATTTCCCTATGTGACTTACTTCTTTGAGGTGTAAATTGACTGACTCTTGCTGCTGCTGGCCTCTGCTAAACTCATTCCAGAAACCATTGCTTGAGAGAGGCAGGTGTAGACTGTTTGTCAGGACTCAAACCCCCTGAACTTCTCTTTCACACCAAGAGATGATACTTTGTTGCTGCTCCGTTATGTTCATGAGCCATTCAACCAATGACAAATGTCCTTCCAATGACAATTAGTTGAATCACACAGCCAGACAACTTAGTAATGTTATGATTTAAGAGTAAGTCTCCACTACTGCTGCCTTTCATACCCGAGTCTAAAATCTCATTAAAGTTCCTCTCTTTCTATCTGGAAAACTCTTTCTTTGGCTTTGTGCACATCCAAACACAAAAATTCCAAATCACAGCTCTCCTTGCTTACCAGGCTGAGGCAACAACAGGGTTAAATTGCTAATAGAGGTTTCGTGAGGTCTGCCAGGGCCCACTCTCCAGCACTTACATCTGTTCAACAATTATTACAGCATTTTTGTCATAAAAAATTCAACACCCTGAGTGTCGTGCTAGCAAAACCTGAAAATTTATGCAGTGAATAGAATAGCTAATTTCTCTGAGGAAATGCGGGGGGGGGGGGTGGAAATTACAGATTTAACTTAAATTCTCAAGCACCGGCGTGCGCACATCTGACTCCCTCTTGAGGTTTTGACACACGGTGGAACATAAGTAGGACTTACCAGTCCCATTAGATCAGAGAGAGTCTGAAATCATATTTCCACCTTAGAAAAAAAGAAATAAAAACAATATCTTAAAATGCCAAAGGTTGCAATATGTCCCTTCTCATTTTTTGAAAATATTCTCATCCATGATTTAAATAATTTATGCTCTCAATCTCAACTCTTACAGAAGATTACAAGATTTGGATTAAGGAGGACTACAGAAATCTTCTAGGCCTCCACCATCACTTCATTTAACTCAGAGAGAAGTAATTGTCAGACAGCTAGTAGGTTAAGGATTTGAATCCAGGTGGTTTATTGCTGCCCTTCTTTTTGCGACTTGCCCAAGTCAAGGACTGTGCCTCTCTGAAATACCCTGAGAAACAGCTGAGATGAGGAGGGAGGATTCAAACAGCTCAAAGATTCTTTAATCTTCTTAATTCCATATAATGCTGTCTGATGCTTTCAATGGAAACAGTGTAATCTGCTTCCTCCTCCATAAGGTTAGGAATATGGATTTTATGCTAAAATTAAAGCTGTCTAGTTAGGATGCCAGTGGCCTGTAACAGCATGCTAGCGGCTATAGCCTTCTATTCTCCAGGGCTACAGTCTTACTTCCAGGACTGGTGGTTTGCAGTCATAACGATAATTGCAGCCATGATGAACAACGATTTCTTGCAGTGTCACAGTAGCAACACAACTGGAAATATGTGCGCATTTTCAGAAAAAAAAATGTGTTCATAGTGTGACAAGAGCTGACAGAATAAAGAGAGTTTAGGGAGTGTCTGATTTCTCTAACCTCAAAATATGATCACCAAAGGGAGTATCTGTGTGGACTGCTCATCCACACAATCTCATAAGTCATAGTTTCTGAAATGATAAATATTATAACTCCTTATAGAGACACTTTTCCCCCAGCTGAATAGCTGAGGACACAGAGAAGCACATAGTTTGCTCCTCCAAAGTTTTGTAGCTCAGAGAAATAATTCATCAATGTCACTTATCTCATAATGAAAAGCATATGCACTTTTAACATAAAATCAATTAAGCTTTTCCTTGTTTTCTCTGCCCTTTCTCCCCCAAAATCACATGAACACAAAATAGTCCAAAAGGGTCATTATCCATAATATTCTGAATAGCCCTAAATTAGTGCTACTACAAATAGATAGCAGCATTTGAAATAGAACATATGCCAAAAGATGGAATGATTGCCCTGCCTTCTCTCCTGTTCTGCCTCCTGCAGCACTCATGTGAAAGCCCAGAGAGCCTGGACAACCACCGTGGGACTGGGGTGTATTTGCAGGTATGACTTCAGTGTCAGAATCACTCTCCTTGTCCACCTCCTCAGGCAGTTGTGTTAATGGCTCAGGAGCTGCCTCTGGGTCTGTCATGTGGGGGAATACAGCCTGATGGGTTGTTTTCCAACAACATACTCCCGCATGTCATCTTCCTTTAACACAGCTTTGGTCCTGAGAATAGTGTATATTGCTCACACCTAGAAATCCTGCATTAGACAGGCAGGCAGCACCATGGATAGAGCACTCATGAAGAATGTGGGGAGATTAGAAACAGAAGACAGAAGGATATTCCCTGAATGTGTAGTTTTCAGTTTAGGTTAGTTTATTGTCCTACTCTCAAGTCTCTATCACTCAAACTCCCTCCAATTTGTTATCCTTAGATGGTTATAAGATAGTGGAATTGTACAAAGGGCACAAGATGTGGATCAGAAATTCTAGTCTTGCTTTTAATGCCTAGTTAATACCACATTGAAAAAGTCACTGAATCTCTCCTATGAAATTAATGGCTTAAATTAGTTAACTTCAAAAGTCCCTTCAGGACCTACAAGTCTATATTGTATAATTTTAAAGTCCATCTTTAACTTTTGACAAAACTTGAATTTAGTATTTTAAGTGTTTCCTATGTGCAATGCATAACCCTAGAGTTAGAAAAGATTAAACAATTATACAGATACTACCCTTAAGTATTCTACAGTCTACTTTGGGGTAGGAAGGAATAATATATACAAATGTGGTATTATGTGCAAGGTAGAATTGGATACAGCCAAAGGAAATGCAGGTGAAGTACTATGAGAAATTTAAGGAGGGGATCATTTTCATGGGAAAGAAGGACAAGCTTCATGAATATGGTCAACTTTGTTGGACCATAAAGAATAGAAGAAGTGACAAAGGATTTAAATTCAAGACGAGGACATTTTCCATTATGAAAATGGCATGAACAAGGTCAAATCAGGAAAAGGACAAGGCAATAATACTCTACAGTTCATGATTCTAAAGTCTGTTCCTTTTCTGCCAGTCCAGGTTCTATGTTCTAAGGTCCAATAAAATCTATATATTCTATGCCATTGATGAGATTTATTCCTCACAGACCCTGTAAATCTCACTTAAATCAACCACCTTCAGGTAAGATTGTTGCAGTCAAGGAACTTATATACTAGCCAGGAACAGTGTCAACACATGAAATAATCATAGGAAAACCAAAGCATCATATAATGCAGGGCTAATGGAAATTGATGGACTATGTGATTTAAATAGTTCATGGGAAGAGAAGGGAAGATCCCAGGGACTCATGATAAGAAGAAAAGACTTTATGAACAAAATTTGACTCCATCTAGAGCTCTGTATTTTCTGCCATTTGAGTCAGGTAATTTGGCCCTAAGGAAGGAACACCTGATCTGATTGATGTCAGAGGATTTGACTTCAAATCGTAACTCATACACTTACAAGTAATTTGACCACATCTGTGCATCATATTACTCATTAATAAAATAAGATTGTTGCACAACATTACCTCTGATATCCCTTCCATTTCTAAATCTATCACCCTAAGAAAGACAGAGGTTTTATTTCCAAGAGTCAAAACCAGAGTCACCACTACAGTTTTATGCGAAGAGTTCTGTACTATACTAACAGGCACTCAATCTAGCATGCCTTCTCATTAAACCAAAAATCTAGTATCTGTCTTATAGTTTTACAGGAAAACACCAGGCCCTAACGTGACTTTCACACCCTGTCTATATTCTGTAACTCTCCTTATTCTCTACACGCTGGAGGGAGGGATGTGTTCAATTTGAACTGTATCAAATTTCCAGATTACTCCTGATGTTTGAGAAGGCTAAGTCTCTAGGTAGCATCTGCATGGAAGCCTGAAACTACAAGCTTGATCTTTCCCACTCTGTGCCTTTCAGAGTGCTTGCATTTCAATACTTTGAATATCCAAAGTATGTTTGTGTGAATATAGGAGGCCCTAACTCAGATGAGTCAGAACATATCAAAGCTCACTCCAAGCTGTACCAGCAACACAAAACTGTCCTTTCAAGACCAGCCACAAAAATGTACCTTTTCCAAACCCACATAGAGGAAACACAGAGGTACCGTGTCTCCAATAGCCTATTACAGCCAAACTCAAGAGCTTGTTGCTTGTTTCTACTTTCTTTTTCCTCAGTTCCTCTATTGTTTCTCTCACACAGTTGATCTCCCCCCATACTCATGCTCATTCTCATATTCTCTCTCTCTCTCTCTCTCTCTCTGTCTCTCTGTCTCTCTCTCTCCCCTCTTCTCTCTCTCTCTCCTGTTCTCTCTCTCTCTCTGTCTCTCTCTCTCTGTCTCTGTCTCTCTGTCTCTGTGTGTCTCTCTCTGTCTCTCTGTCTCCCTGTCTCTCTCTCTCCCTGTCTCTCTCTCTCTCTCTCTCTCTCTCTCTCTCTCTCTCTCTCTCTCTCTCTCTCTCTCTCTCTGTCTCTCTCTCTCTCTCTCTCTCTGTCTCTCTCTGTCTCTGTCTCTGTCTCTCTCTGTCTCTGTCTCTCTGTCTCTGTCTCTCTCTCTCTCTCTCTCTCTCTCTCTCTCTCTCTCTCTCTCTCTCTCTCTCTCTCTCTCTCTCTCTCTCTCTCTCTCTCTCTGTCTCTCTGTCTCTGTGTGTCTCTCTCTGTCTCTCTGTCTCTGTCTCTGTCTCTCTCTGTGTGTGTCTCTCTCTGTCTCTGTCTCTCTGTCTGTCTGTCTATCTGTCTGTCTGTCTGTCTGTCTCTGTCTCTCTCTCTCTCTGTCTCTCTCTCTCTCTTTCTCCCCCCCCTCTCTCTGTCTCTCTCTCTGTCTCTGTCTCTCTGTCTCTGTGTGTCTCTCTCTGTCTCTCTCTCTCCCCTGTTCTCTCTCTCTCTCTCTCTCCTGTTCTCTCTCTCTCTCTCTCTCTCTCT
>NW_027186442.1:1857903-1861306 GCF_028583685.1 Petaurus breviceps papuanus | reverse complement strand
TCTCTCTCTCTCTCTCTCTCTCTCTCTCTCTCTCTCTCTCTCCATAGTTATATATCATAGAATGTAAGAGCTGAGGCACTGGGAAACACTTCAGCATCATAGAAGGTGTAATGATAGAAATGAAAAGAATGATCAGAATCATAGAAAATATGGAGTGGGTATAGCAGAGTTGTAGTAATTTTAGAGATGACATAATTATGCCAAAGGTTATCTATTTGTGGTTTCATTCAAGCTTCCAATAATTCTTTCAATTCCTCTTTTAGAGTTTCATTCAATCATCCAATAATCTACTTTAATAATTTAATTAATTAATTTAATTTAATTTAATAATTCCATTATCTTTGTATTTATATTTCTTGTTTATATATTAAATATTATTTATTTATATTATTTTATATAATTAATATTTGACCTAATGATTTAATTTAATTAATTTAATAATCTACTATACCAAGAAACAGGATTTCCTTCTAAACACAGAGAGAAATGGCAAATCAATTAATATATAGTTAATAGAAACCTTTTATTCTTATATTCATTTAGGAGCATTCAGTCACATATTGGGGATATGATACTAAAGGAATATGCTATAAGTAGATAATAACTACAATACAAAGTAGAAATTTATATGTGCATCAGAGATGTGTAAAGTGTTATATGAGTTACAAAACAAGAAAGATTATTTCCAAATGGAAATGAATTCTCTTTTGGCCTTTCCATTGTCACTCTGTTCCCCCCAAACTGCCCAATCAGTTCACAACTGTGAGTCATTGCAAAGTGAACAAGATTAAAGAGTATAAATGAATCATCTGGTCTTACCTTCTCACTTTATAGATAAAGAAACTAAATAGTAGGTGCTTAATAAATGCTTGTTGGTTGACACATGACAACCAGCTGAATCCTTACATGTGATGCTAGAAAAGCAAAGTAGGTGCAAAAAAAATTGTCCCTTTAAATAACAGAAAACAATCATAATGATAGCCATGATTAAGGACCTACCCAATTTTTATTTTATCTCCAGTAATGTAGCAAGCATTTATTAAGTTATTACTATGTGCAATTCATTTTTCTCATTGATAAAATAAATAAATAAATAAACTATGGCCCCTGTCCTCATGAAGTTTACATTCTAGAAGGGAGGTATTATACCTAAACAAACACCCTTAATGGGTGAAAACACATAAAAGAAGTGCAAGGGTAATGCATGGCTGGACGTTATGGAATCAGGGGAGATTCATGGACAATAAGTAATTCATGTTGGATTTCAAAGGAAAGAGAAGAATTTAAGAAGCAGGGCATACTAGGCAAGGTGAAAATGCAGAAAAGGAGACAGTGGTGAGATAATTTGGAAATGGGTAGGAGACTGGGTTAAAGGCTCTTAATAAATGGTTGTTGAATTAAACTTCTGTGAATTGAATTGAGCTGACAACAATGAGAGAATTGTTCCAAGTGGGCTTATCTTAGAAAATCTTTTTTTTTTCCTTTCTGAAGATGTGCTTTAAGCCAGCTTTCTCAAATTGAATGTCTCAGCTAAGTTTATGGCACAGTATTTCTATCCAATTTTTTTTCACAGACTTATTAATCCAATTACATAGTCATCTGAACAAAGACCTACATGATATGACTTAACAATTTACGAGCAGCCAAAGAGGGCTGCAGGCGTGGTTTGAGATTTCTGCTTAAAGTTATCAAAAGTGACAGCTAGAAAGCACTTCTATGATCATGTGGACAACTCTCTCTCACCCATGTACTTGCATGCACACACACACATCCATCTTTAGGTCATCTAATTTCTCTGAGCCTCAGTTTCTTCCTCTATAAAATGGGAATAATAAAACTTTACCCATGTGATACGGCTGAAAGTGCTTTGAAGGCTAAAGATGTGTGAGTGATTAACATAATGAGTCATTATCATCATCCAACAGAGGTTGCAACTGAATCATTACTCTTTTCTTTTACATTTCCACTTATTAACCCTTCCTTTTCTATTTCCCCATCTATTCATTATTATGCCACTCAGATTTATTCTCAGATTTTTGGTAGCTGTGAATACCTTCCTATAAACTGCTGTTCCTAAAATTCTGAATCCAAAATTATTTGACTGAGGGTAGTACTTTTATTTATTTGTTTTGTAATAATCTTCCAAAGCCTCTACTCTCCTATCTAGCTGGAGATGTTTGTTAAAAAAAAAAAAGCACACCAGTTCACTCTGTATGACTCTATTGTTCTCAAGGCTACTTCTAATTAGTGAAACCAGGTTCACTCGTTTGTGTGAGATGTGTGTATGTGTTTATACAGAATTCCCCAAATGAGAGAACCTATGTGTCAGGAATGACTATAATAAGCTAACTAATGTAGACACAGAGAGCAAAAGAAAAGTTGAACTCTGATCACAAGCAGCACAAAAGACTTGTCAGTAAATTCTCTGACCAAATAAAGCAACTCCCAGGTCATAACTTCTCTGACCTGCTTTCATTTGACTAAATTAGATCTGAAGGTCGGACGAGACCATTACGTCTGGGAACTAAACCCTCAAACACAATAACCAAACCCTAGACCAACGCACATATTTTTAATGTTATTTTTATATGTAGAAAAGTAATTTAGAAAATTTCTCTCCTATTTTTCCCTGACCACTGAAAATGTATTACATATGTTCATATGTATGTATGCATACATATATATGCATATACATATGTACATTGATATGCATACAGAGATATTTTGTATTATTTGGTCACTCTCTAGTGAAAGGCTTTTAATGGGAGAAAGAAAAGGTAATTCCATATAGACTCCACAGTTTCCTCTAGGTTTTTAGTCATGATTTGTTGGACATGTGTAACATAAATTTTGAAACCAATCATTTAACAACTTCAATGGGAACCTGGTTTCTCTTGCTCTGCATGCAGTATTTTAGTAACAGGAGTAATAACCAGTGGATCAATAGTTTCTATTTGGTCTTGTATCTTCAGTATGATAGCATTACTGTGATATCTCTATTTATTGAAAATTGTATCAACAAATTCCCATTACAAGGAGAATAAAGGAGGAGAAAGGTATATTCAGTGTCAAAACTTTTTACCCTACAAAAAATAGGCAATATATTTTACACTTTATATTATGCTAACCTTCTTTATTTTAAATAATCCCTGTTTTGATCAACTAAATGAGCAAAAATAGTTTTGCATCAAATCTGTCAGCTGTCTAGTTTCATTATGGTCCATAAAACAGGCAAAAGCTCTGTGAAGAAAATCATTCTAGTTGGTTGTATTTTTTCCTCTTCCCTTTGATGAGTAAAACATTAGGATTTGAAAAATAAATGTAAGTATTGTAAAAGAAAAAGGGGAAAGAAAAACAAAAATAAAAAAAAAGAAGAGAAGGTGCTCAAATTTACCAGATGAAG
>NW_027186442.1:1807903-1852903 GCF_028583685.1 Petaurus breviceps papuanus | reverse complement strand
AGAGTAAGGAATTTAAAATTAAGAGCTGAATTTAAATTCTGCCTCAAACATTTACTGACTATGTGACCCTGAGAAAAATGCCCACAAAGAAAGAGGAAAGTTTAATTTATTGATATAGTGCCACTAGAATAGATGATTCCATTCTATTTAGTCATGTGAGGAAAATTGTAGAACAAATCATTACAGTCAATAAATAAACAAGTCAAAAACCTAAATATTTGTAGAACATATAGTGTGTCTAAGGCATTGTGCTAAATGTTGGGAGATGCACAAAAATATATAAATCTCAAATTCTGTTCTCAGAGAGTTTCAAATCTAGGTTAAAAGACAAGACATGATTCAAAAGTTAAATAATGATATTTGTTAACAAAATGTAAGTAGAGAACTATAGTTATTTTTGCTTTTAACAAATCAGAATAATGTTTATTTCACTTTGAGAAAAATTTCCTGATTAAACTTATTTTGGTGCTACCTCCTCCAGAAATTATTCCCTGAACTCTCCCCTCTGCCTGCCCTGAACAGAGAATCTTATACCTCAAACCTCTCAGCATACTCTGTTTGACTTCTATATACTTGACCACATTTTGGTTGAGATTATTGTTATTTGAATTAATAGTCTAATTCCCTACAATCTCCTTGAGAAGAACCTATGTCTTTTTTCATCTCTGTTTCTAGGACAGAGCATTGTGTCTTGCAATACTAGATTTTTCTTGAGACCACATGTTGTCTAATAGAATTTGGAAATCTTCAAGGGAAAGTTTTGATTTTTAGTCCAAGAAAGCCTCCTAGGATACACTGAAATGGCTACAATAACTTACTAGGAATCATTTGTGGCATGAATGAAGATAACATTTCAATAAAGTCAGGAATTTCTGCTAATCTAAGAATTATAAAAATAATTGTTATCCAAACTAGCATCTGTCACTAGTAATTTCTCACTCAACCCCCTTATAAATTAAATGTAAATGTAGAAAGAATGCCAGTTGCAAGTCAAAAAATTGTGTATTCTCATCAAACCACAACTTAGATATTTCAAGAGACTGATAGTGATAATAAAATGTTAATATCATCTAGAAATGTTCATTTAACTGCTGCTCATGATAATAATTAGAGATGTCGTGGCTATAGGAAAAAGCATGCTGCTCTCAGAGACAGGAAGATCTGTGTTCAAATCTAATCTGTAATGCATGCCATCAATGTGATCCTGGGAAGAAGTCATTTAACCTTTCAGCGCTCTGGAGCCTACACAAGTCTTAGAAAGATAAGCTGCAACATAGCTGCTGACCTGCCATGGTAGAAGGAAATTCCTAATTTTGGAGTTCCCTATATCAACGAAACCATAGGTCTGGTCTATAATAATAACAGTACACATTAATAGTGCTTGTAAAGGACAGTACCTAGCATAATCCCCTGGAAATAGCAGATGATTAATATATGATGAATAAATGATTTGCAGGAAATGACTACCCTGACTACATAGAGAAAAGGTTTTGAAGATAATCATGTCATTCTTAAAAATTGCCTTTCTGGAACAAAAACATTGAATCCAGTAACACATGGATAAGTCGCCAACTATAGTTTGTTATAATGCCTTTTGATGGTATGAAGACAGTGGATTGTCATAGTTGTGCCAGTAGACTGTTGCCCTCTAAGGTCTCCTCTGAGCAGGAAGACCCAGTAATTAGTCAACCAGCAAGGATTTACTAAGTACCTTCTCTGTACTAGGCATTATGCTAGGTATTGATACAAATGCAAAGAATGAAGCAGTTTCCTAGTCTTAAACAATAAACACTATAACGAGAAAAATAACTGAAACTCAGAGAAATTAACTATATTAACTTTCTCATGGTCAAACAGCAAATAGAGGCAGCATTTGAACTCAGTCACACTGACTCTATGTCCAAACCATATTGCCTCTACCCAAGAAGGTTGAGCACTGTATGTTTTTTTTTTCAGATCCACTAAAAGCCATAAGGTTTTGATCTGCTTTTGTACAAAGAGTAGCCACACAACTGATGCCATCGGTCTTTTCAAGTATTCAAACTAAGATAAATAAATCAGACATATTTTAATTATTTTGAAATAATCAAGCCTAATTCAATAGGTTGGTTGGTTGGATGTTGTCCTCCATTCTCAAAGAGGTTCAAAATGACATCACTATGTTGGAGTCATGGAATAGTATGTCTGACCGTGGCTAATCAAATCAGTATAAGTTCTGAAGGCTCTACTACAGCTTGGGCACAAATAGTCTATGTAAACAGTTGGAGTAGAGATGGCTCTAAATTTACTCATTTCACATTTCTTTTGAACTACTGCAATTCTGCTTTGCTCACAGAGTACAGTACCTTCTTTGATGTGGGCCTCCCTCGTCATTAGTGTCTTCTCTTTAAAAAAAGGCACAATAGTATTTATATGGCCTGATTTATAAGGTCTTTTGGGGAAAATGTTTAATAAACCTTTAAGCAGTGAGGTAGTGCTGTGGACTAACCAGCAGAAAACCTGGGTTCAGGAAAAGCAAAGTTCAGATTTTGATTCAGATTTGCTTGTTGTATGTCCCAAGGCATGTTTCCTTATCTATGCAATAAGGCTAATAATACCTACAGCTTCTAGTGTTGCTAAGAGGATCAAATGAGATTCTAAAATTATAAAGTATTCGGCACTATACATGAACATAGTAAGTGTTATATAAACATTAGCAATTATTATTATTAATAGTAGGTGCTTCAGAATCATGATTTATTACTACTCAGAAAATAATCTCAATTTCAGGCATTGATCTCATGACCTTACCATATTCTCATTGAATTTAGATTGTGTTTTATCTTATGACCTCTGCCAGATTGTAACTTTCACATCAGCTAGGAATACCCTTAATGTCTAAAAGTACATTGTTCTTAAATATTTTATGAATGAATAACAGCACAAGTCAATGAGTGAAATATACTACAAGTACATAATATATTCTTAAGAGGGAGTATTAATTATAGACTACTAGGGTCAGGGAAAATTTTATGTAGGAAGTAGTATTTGAACTTTGAAAGATGAATAGAATTTTGACGGGTGAAGGAGGGAAGTGTACTATAGATATGGTTAACTGAGGTGAACAACAGACTAAAGGCGGGAATAAAGAAAGTAAATGCAGAGGAGGATAAGGGGATAAAGGTGGTTAAAACTGAAGATTCATATGAAATGCATTTAAAAATAAAGTGGGAAAGGTAGATTGGGGTCAGGTTGCAGTGGACCTGATGTCTTGATTCTGGCTACTAATACATTGACTATTAAAGGTGAAAGGAAAGTGGAAAGGCAATTTAGCATGGATAGACCATTAAAAGGTTACAGAACACAGATTTGTTTAGTGTAGTATAATGTGATTTAACTGTTGGTCACATCCTTTTCCGCCCAAACCAACTTCAATGGAATTTTAGACAGTGGATTGTCCTTGACTTTCAAGTGGACTTGCATTCCTAGGATTATAGAAGGGATTGTAGATTTCCAACCACGTCATTTTATAGCTGAGAAAACTTGGGTCCAAAATGCTTAAACAAATTGCTTAAAGTCACAGGGGTTGCAAGTGACAGAGTGGGGATTTGAATCTAGGATCTCTGATTTCAAAATTGGAGCTCCTTTCTGGGCAACCCACTGCCTTTCTGGGTCATTGTCTTGATCAGAGCAGCTAAGTCTTTTGCAATTGATGGTCCTTATAATATTATTTTCACTATGTAAAAGATTCTCATAGTTCTGCTCACTCCTTTTTGGAGAAGTTGGTATGTCTTTCTAAGTTTTTTTAAACCATCCCGCTCATTATTTCTTATAGCACAATAGTATTCCATTATATTCCTATGCCATAACTTGTTAAGCCATCCAATTGATGGGCATCTTCTTAATTTCCAATTCTTTTTCATCACAAAAAGAGCTCCTAAAATATGTTCACACAAATAGGTCATTTTCCATTTTCTTTTAACTCTTTGGGATATAGACCTAGTAGTGGTATTGTTGGGTCAAAAGGCATACACAATTTTATGCCACTTTCAACATAATTCCCAAATTGTTCTATAGGGGTGCCTAGGTGGTGCAGTGAATAGAGCACAGGCACTGGAGTCAGGAGGACCTGAGTTGAAATCTGGCCTCAGAAACTTAACACAAAAACTAGCAATGTGACCTTGGGCAAGTCAATTAACCCCAATTGCCCCTCCAAAAAACAAAAAGCAAAAGCAAAATTGTTCTCTAGAATGATTGGGTCAGTTCACAACTCCACCAACAATGCATCAGTCTCAAGCTTTCCACATCCTTTTCAGCTTTTGTCATTTTCCTTCTCTGTCATGTTAGTCAATCTGATGGGTGTGAGTTGGTATCTCAGACTTATTTTATTTTTCATTTCTCTAATCAATAGTAACTTAGAGAATTTGTCTAGATAGATTTAATTTCTTCTTCTGGATACTGCTTGTTCATATCTTTTGAAGATTTATCAAATGGGGAAGGACTTGCATTCTTATCAATTTGACTCATTTCTATATATATATATATATTGTAAAATGAGATCTTTATCAATAAACTTTGCTGGAAATGTTTTTTTCCAGTTTCCTGCCTTCCTTATAATCTTGAATGCATTAGGTTTGTTTCTGAAAAAGAAATTAATTCAATACAATTATCCATTTTATATCTCATAATACTATTTACCTCTTTCTTTGGTCATAAATTCTTCCCTTATACATAAATCTGACAGGTAAATCATTCCATGTTCCCCCAAATTGGTTATTTTATTACCCTTTACATCTAAATCATGTATGCATTTTGATCTTATTTGGTATATGGTATAAGGTGTTCGTTGGTCTATACCAAGTTTCTGCTAAACTGCTTTCCAGTTTCCACAGCAATTTTTGTCAAACAGTGGTTTCTTCTCCCAAAATCTTGGATCTTTGGGCTTGTCAGACATTAGATTACTGTGGTCATTTACTATTATATATTTTTTACTTAATTTATTCCATTGATCTGACCCTCAAGTTCTTGGTCATACTAGATTGTTCAGATCATTACCACTCTGAAATACAGGTTGAGATCTGTTACTGCTAGGCCACCTTCCTTCACATATTTTTTCATTGATTCCCTTTATATTCTTTATCTTTTATGTTTCCAGTTGAATTTTGTTATTATTTCAGATGGTATGAAGGTATACTTAGGGAATCCAAGGGAATAAATTAAAAGAAATAGTTGAAATAATTAACTTCAGTAAAGTTATAAGATGTAAAATAAAATAAATCATTAGCATTTCTATATCTTACCATCAAAATCCAACAGGAAGAGATAGAAAGAAACATTTAAAACAACTGCATACCATGTAAATAATTGGGAATCTACCTGCCAAGACACACCTAGGGACTATATGAACACACTTAAGAAAGACTTTTCACACAAATAAAGTCAGAGCTAAACAATTGGAGAATATTAATTGTTCATGAGTAGGACAAGCCAATACAGTATTAATGACAGTTCTACTTAAATTAGTTTACTTATTCAATACTATACCTATCAAACTACCAAAGGAAATAGTGTATAAAGCAAGAAAAAATAATAACAAAAGTGATATTCTTCCTCAGGGTCCTCCAATCTTCTGGTAGAAGAGGAGAAACTTGAGCTTCCACTCCCTCTTACCCAAATGTGTTCCTCCTTGCCTTTCAACAATGACCCTGAAATGTGTATATACGATAAATTGAGTTGCCAAACAGAATCAGTGCTAGAACAAGAGTCCCCTGTGATCATTTTCCAACTAATTGCCAGGTCTCTTTATCTTCTCCAGCTCAAGAAATCCCCAAATTTTTGCTTCTGTCACTACCACCTTGTCTCACCACTGGTGTTTCATCCACCCATGCTCTGGGTTAACCTCTCCCCCTTGTCACAGATCTCTCTTTCCAGTCTCTTTTGTTGTCTCGGGCTGGAATAATGTCTCACTGAGCTTTTGTTGGTTCTCCCACTCCAGAATTTGATTTGAGGCAATCCTCTAAAGTTGTTTGGAGACGAATGTTGGGAGAACTCAGCTAAGCACTTTTTCTATACTGCCATCTTGACTCCACCCCCAGAAGTCCAAGTCCATGTTTGTAAGGAATTCACATTCTTCCATCTACCGTGCAGGGGTGCCAGAAGAAGAATCCTTATAAAACAATCATATGTTACAGTAAAGTTAAGTCCCTACTATGAGTCAGGCACTGTATTAAATATTTTACAAATTTTATTTCATTTAATCCTCACAAGAGCTGCGGGGTATGGATGCTATTATTATTCACATCTTACAGTTGAGGATGCTAATGCAGAGAAAGGTTAAGTGACGTATCCAGGTCATAGAGCTAGTAACTATCTTACTTAATAAGTGTTTGTTAAAGGAATGAGTGAATTAATAAAAATCAGGATCCCAGAATCCCAGAATATCTCTTGGTATAACTTGTGACAGTCCAGCAATACCCTCAACAAACTTACTTTCCCTTATTCCACAACCATATGAACTCATGGTTCCAATAGCTAGAACGTGAACCAAACGACCACTTGATGTCAAGCCAGGAAGCTCCAGGGCAAAGAAGGGGCTTTTTAAAAGTCCCATAAAAGAGCAATGGTTGCAGCTTGCAAGATGTATGAGCTTACCCACTGTGGATGAGAGAATTGTACTAGCATCAATGGCTGATAACAATGGGGTGAATTGACTACAGGGGCAATGTGAAGCTTCTAAATGTTTGGGAGCCCAACTGGAACCAACAGGAGGTTTTTGTTATTTTCCACCATTACTAGTTTTTAGAGTCCAATTTTTCAAGCAAACAGAAAGGGAAGGCTCCCCACCTCCTTGGGCATTTACTGAAGTGTTCTCTGAAAGGAGTCTACATAGAGCATGACATGATATCCTAAACCCACAACATTCTGATTGGAAATTTCATATAATCACAAATTTAGAGTATAAAGGGACCTTAGATGCTATAAATTCCAGTTCTCTTATTTTACAGATCAGGAAACTGAGGCACAAAGTCATAAAGTTAGTAAGTGGCAGGAATGTAGTTTGAACCAATTTCTCTGACTCTAAATTTAATGTCCTTTACATTATACCATAGTAACCTCTAAGCACTTACCCTTCAAAATATGTTTGTTCAATTGTAATTCTGCTTCTTTGCTCTGACATGAGTTTACTGCCCTAATTTTTCCACTCTAATTTTTAAATGAAGTTATTGCTTAGTAACATAATTGATAAACAGGACCCCCAAGATGCCATTTATTTTTGTCTGGGGACACTTAGTGAGGTGGTCAAGGCATTAGAAAAATGAAAGCAAAATGTGTAGATTTGTTGTGCTTATTGGATACGAGTTCTCAATTTCTTCACTTGAAAAATAATAGCATTAAATGATAGCTAGTATGCCTTCCAGAACAACTTCTTAAAATGCCTCTACTCTTGAGAGGCTGACATGTCAGGCTTCACTGAGAAGGAGATTTAGAATTAGATATGCTTGTCTAAAAAAGATTATTTTTCTTCTAAGAAACATAAGATATTTGAAAACGAAAACTTTCTCAAAGTATGTTTGTGACCAATATTTTTAAAATGTCCAAACAAGTTTTTTTGTCCTTATTTTAATGTACTTTTTTGCAATAGCTCTTTTTGTGATGCCAAAGATCTAGAATCCAAGAGGGTACCCATTATTGAAAAATGGCAAAAGAAATTATGATAAAAATTTATTGAACTGCTTTTTTTAACCAAAAAGTGTAGGTTAAAATAATTCTGGGAAGTCTTGTATGAACTGAGTAAAGTAGAAAATATACAGATTGACTTACACAATAACAACATGGCAAAGTTAATCAACTTTGAAAGGTTTAAAATGTCTGCCTAGTTCAATGGCCAACCATGATTCAGAGGACCAATTATAGTTTATGCCACTCACTTCAAGGTATGGAATGAGATTTTTGTATTTTTAAACATGACCCATGTAGGAATTTGTTTTGTTGGAGTTTTCATATTTGTTACAAGTATTTTCTGTGTTTTCCTTATAAATATTCTTCTAAGTTTTTTTTTCTAAATTCTAAATTGACTTAAATGAAGCAAAATAAATTTGAATAATTTTCCCATTTAAACATCTAATATATCTTCAATTATTAACCTTGTGATCCCTTGGGAATAGGACTTGAAAATGTAAAAGTTGGCGTATCTTTAACTGTAGTAGGACAACAAAAATGCTTATAGAACAACCATATTGTGTTTACATTATGAGTGGAAGCATGGTCAAAAACACATTCAAGTTTAAGCACATAATAACATGAAATATAGCGTATTTGAATATCAGATAGAGAGAAGCAGTGGGGTGTTTCCCATCATTAAGCACAGATGACCTATGACACTGCAACTGAGATCAAGTATTTCAAACTACTAAGAGTTTCAGTTTCCTCACCTGTAATTAGTTCAGTACTTCAAAACATCTATGACATCACCAATGTGAACACTCATTCAACTAAAAGAGATTTTACCCTCTTTCAGCTTAGTAAATGAGAGGAACATAAGAAACAAAGATGGAACAATTCTGCCAAGATTTTCATAGTGACTTCTCTACATTATCAATGACAATAGAACCATCATATTAAGGAAATAAAGGGAATAAGGCATTTATTAAGTGTCTATAAAATACCAGGCACTGTTAAGTATTTTTCAAATATCCTATTTGATTCTTACAATTGTGGGAGGTTGTTGTTAGATTGATGCTACCTTTATTTCCATTTTAAAACTGAGGAAATCAAGGCAGAAGTTAAGTGATTTTCCAGGGTCACATAGCCAAGAGGTGTCTCAGACCAGATTTGAATTCAGGTCTTACTGGCACCATGCCCAGCACTGCAGCTTCTATGTCATCATAGTATATTATATGAGGAAGAAGAAAGGCTATGTAAAGAAATAAAGTTCATAAGACTGACTTGCACAAAGATAGGTGTCATGGCTTACACAATTTTGAAACATTTAGCAATTGATTTATAATCTATTTGAATGAAACGAGAAAATAAAGGCCATTCCCTATGAGTTCCCTCTTCTGCCCTTCCTCTTATCCCTGGACTCCATCTCCAATACTCTCATCCTTTACTCCAGTTTCTTATGAAAAGATGACCCTTTTTCGGAACAAGGCAAACCCTGTAAGTGTGCATTTTAGCCCATGCCTTTCAGTATTCTAAAGTAGATTATTAAAACCATCCATTTTTCTTACATAATCTTAAACACTCTATGGACTCCCTTGCAGCCTAAATTTCAATCACAATCCAATTTCTTTGGAATATTTTTTCACTAAACCCTAATAGCACCTCAGTATTTCATCCTAAGTTTCTCCTGCCTTTCAAACAAAACTCCTAAAAAAATCTATCTATACTTACTGCCTCTAATTCTTCCTGTCTCACTACAGGACCCTTTGGAATCTAGCTTTTATTTTTTTTTTATTTTTTTGGCCTTTATTAATTTGTTTGTTTACTTTTAGTTTACAGGATTCAATTCCACAATTCCTTGAGTTTCAAATTTTCTCCCCCTCTCCACCCTCCCATGGCAGCATACAATCAAGTATAGAATCTGCAAATCGTTTCACATTAGACATTAGTCAGGTAATAAAGAAAAATCGTAGCAGATGGAATGAACAATGGGAAAGAAGAGACAAAACCAAACAAAAAAAAGATAAGGAGAAAGTAGTTTGCTTCAATCTGCATTCGAACTCTGTCTTTCTAGTTCTTTCTCTGAATGTAGACATCTCTCTCCATTGTGAGTATTTTGGAGTTGACATAACCCTGTATTGCTGAGAAGAGTCCAGTCTATCAAAGCTGGTCATCACACATACCTTGTGTTTGTAATTGTGTTCAAATTTCTCCTTGTTCTGCTCTTCTCACTCAGCATCAGTTCGTATAAGCCTCTCCAGATTAATATGAAGTTGATCTGCTCCATTACATTCAAATACCACAACTTGTTTAGCCATTCCCCAATTGAGGGCATGCCCTTAATTTCCAATTCTTTGCCACCGCAAAAAAGAGCTGCTATAAATATTTTGGTACATATGGATCTTCTTCCCACTTCTATGATCTCTTTGCGAAACAACCCTAGAAGTGGTATTGCGGGATCAAAGGGTAGGAAATTACTTATACCCCTTTGGCCATAGTTCCATATTGCTCTACAGAATGGTTGATTCTGTTCACACCTCCACCAACAATGCAAAAGTGTTCCATTTTTTCCACATGTTCTCCAGCATTTGTCATTTTCCATTTTTGTCTTCTTAGCCAATCTAACTGTTGAGATGTTAGAAATAACTTAGAGTTATTTTGATTTGCATTTCTCTAATCAATAGTGATTTAGAGCATTTTTTTCATATGCTTATAGATGTCTTTAATTTTTTCTTTGAAAACTGCCTGTTCATATCCTTTGACCATTTATCAATTGGGGAATGATTTGTATTCTTATACATTTGACTCAATTATCTATATATTTTAGAAATGAGGCCTTTATCAGAGACATTGGTTGTAAAAATCCTTTCCCAATTTTCCACTTCCCTCTTAATCTTGGTCACATTGGCTTTGTTTGTACAGAAGCTTTTCAATTTCATGTAATCAAAATTATCCATTTGGCATTTTGTAATGCTTTCTAATTATTGTTTTTTTAATGCTTTATTAACTTCTGATTTACATCATTCATTTCCGCCAGATTTTGAGTTGCAAATTTTCTCCCCGTTTTTCCCCTACCCACCGCCCCAAAATAGCAGTCCCACAGGATATCTTCTCTTCCAATCTGCTCTCTCCCATATTTTCTCCCAAACCACATTCGACTTTTCCAGTGGATCTCTATGCCTCAGTGACTGTATATCTTATTTCCCAATTACATGTAAGATGGTATTAATAATAGTAGTATATATATTCTAATTATTGTTTGGTCATAAAGTCTTCCCCTCTCCATAAATCTGACAGGCAAACTATTCCTTGCTTTCCCAGATTGATTACAGTATCAGCCTTTGTACCTAGGTCATGCACCCATTTAGACTTGATTTTGGTTTATGGTGTTAGATAATGATGTATGCCCAGTTTCTACCATTCTATATTCCAGTTTTCCCAGGAGTTTTTGTCACATAAAGCATTCTTATCCCAAAAACTGGTATCTTTGGGTTTATCAAACAGTAGATTACTATAATCATTGACTTCTAAGTCTCATGTTCCCAATCTATTTCATTTATCCGCTGCTCTGTTCCGCAGTCAGTACCAAATAGTTTTGATGACTGCTGCTTTATAGTACAGATTAAAATCTGGTATAGCTAGGCCACTTTCCCTAGCATTTTTTTTTCATTAATTCCCTTGATATTCTAGACCTTTTGTTCTTCCAAATGAATTTTGTTAATCTTTTTTTCTAGTTCTTTGAAGTAACTTTTTCATAAATTGATTGGTATGGCACTAAATATGTAAAGTAATTTAGGCAAAATTGTCAGTTTTATTATATTAGCTCGACCAAGCCACGAGCAATTGATCTGACTTTATTTGTGTGAAAAGTGTTTTGTAGTTGTGTTCATACAGGTCCTGGGTTTGTTTTGGCAGGTAGATTCCCAAATATATTATAATGTCTACAGCAACTTTAAATGGGATTTCTCTTTCTATCTCTTGCTGTTGGATTTCATTAGAAATATACAGGAATGCTGAGGATTTATGTGGGTTTATTTTATATCCTGCAACGTTGCCAAATTTATTTATTGTCTCAAGTAGTTTTTTGCTTGATTCTCTAGAATTCTCTAAGTATATCATCATATCATCTGCAAAGTGTGATAGCTTGATGTCTTCTTTGCCTAATTTGATTCCTTTGATTTTCTTTTCTTATCTAGTTGCTACTGCTAACATTTCAAGTACCAAATTGAAAAAGAGGGGTGATAGAGGACACCCTTGTTTCACCCATGATCTCATTAGAAATGCTTCTAGCTTATCCCCATTACATGTAATACTTGTTGATGGCTTTAAATAGATGCCACCTATTATTTTAAGGAAGGCTACATTTATTCATATACTTTCTAATGTTTTTAATAGGAATGGATGTTGTATTTTGTCAAAAACCTTTTCTGCATCTGTTGAGATAATCACGTGGTTTCTGCTAGTTTTCTTGTTGATAGGATCAATTATACTGGTGGTTTTCCTAATATTAAACCATCCTTGCATTCCTGGAATAAATCTTACCTGATCAAAGTGTATTATTCTTGTGATATGTTGCTGTAGTCTTTTTGCTAATATTTTATTTAAATTTTTTTCATATGTCTTCATGAAGGAAATTGGTCTTTAACTTTCTTTCTCTGTTTATCTTTTCCTGATTTAGGTATCAGTACCATATTTGTGTCATAAAAAGAATTTGATAGGACTCCTTCTTCACTAATTTTCTCAAATAGTTTAGAGAGTATAGGAATCAATTGTTCTTTAAATGTTTGATAGAATATGCTAGAAAATCCATCTGGCCCTGGAGATTTTTTTCCTAGGGAGTTCACTGATGTCTTGTTTGATTTCTTTTTCTGAGATAAGGTTATTTAAGTAATTTACTTCCTCTTCAGTTAATTTCGGCAACTTATATTTTTGTAAACATTCACTCATTTCATTAAGATTGTCAAATTTATGTGCATACAATTGGGCAAAATAATTCCTAATTATTGTTTTAATTTCCTCTTCATGGGAGCTAGGTTCACCCTTTTCATTTTTGATACTCATAATTTGGTTTTCTTCTTTTTTTATCATATTTACTAAGGGTCTATCAATTTTATTGTTTTTTTTTTCATAAAACCAGCTCTGTTTTATTTATTAATTAAATAGTTTTCTTAATTTCAATTTTATTAATCCCTCCTTTGTTTTTCATTATTTCTAATTTAGTATTTAATTGGAGATTTTCAATTTGTACTTTTTCTAACTTTTTCAATTGCATGCCCAATTCCTTGACCTCCCTTTTATCTAATTTATTCATGTATGCACTCAGGGATATAAAACTTCCCCTAAGAACTGTCTTTGCTGCATCCCACAAATTTTGTTATGTTATCTCATTATTGTCATTCTCTTGATTGAAGTTGCTGATTGTTTCTATAATTTCTTGTTTGACCCACTCATCCTTAGGATTAAATTAAATTAAAAATTAAAAATTAAATTAGGATTAAATTAAAATTAGTTTCCTGTTAGTTTTTAGTCTATCTTTCCATGGCCTTTTATTGCATATGATTTTTATTGCATCATGTTCTGAGAATGATGCATTTAATCTTTTTTGCACTGAATTATGAGGTTTTTTATGCCCTAGTATATGGCCCATAGTAATCTAACTTTTAACCGTATTATTAAACTGAATCTACCTGCAAGGTAACCAGTAATGTCTTCATTGCCAAATCTGGTGACCTTTTCCCAAACTCCATCTTTCTTGAACTATCCATCTGCTACATGTTGAAATTGTTGACACATCCCTCTTGAATGCTCTTTCCTCTTTGAGTTTTCTTAATACTGTACTCTCTTGGTTCTCTACCTTGTCTGAAAATATCTTCTCAGTTTCCTCTGCTGGAGTTTCATCTATATCCTCTCTGCTAATATCCATGTACTGGGCGCTCTTTTCTCTCTCTAAATTCTTTCACTAGTTGATCTTATCAGCTCTAATAGGCTTAACTATAATCTGGATGCTGATGACTCCCAGAGCTATTATTCAGTACTAATCTTTCTCCTGATTCCCAATCCCACATCTCCAACTGCCTGTTTGACTTTTCTAATTGAACATCAAATAAGCCTCCAAAATCCTACAGAGCCATAATAGAATATATCATTTTTTCTACCAAAACTCAAGTATCTTTTGAACTATCAGTCATCCAACTTCACAATCTCCGTGTCTTCCTTGACTTCTTACTCTCATTCATCTCATGTGAACAACTAGTTGCTAGATCTGGTCATTTCTACCTACAAAATATCTTTCACATCTCCACAGTCACATAGCCAAAATCAGATATCAAGCCTTAGTCACATTTTGCTTTGACTATTATAATAGCTTTGCAATTAGTCTCCTTGCCTCAAGATTCTCCTTATTCTATTCTATCCTCCACCATTTATCCAACCTATCATCCACCAAATAGTTTTTTTTTCCCTAAATCAAATTTTACCTGGTCATTCTTCTCCATAAACTCCAATGCCTACTTTAACTGTAGGATGGAATATAAACTCCTTTTCTGATCATTTAAATCTTCTCACAGTCTGACCCCAATTTATATTTCCAGAGTCATTATACATTACTTCCATTTACACATACTATGGTGCAAACTGGCTTTCTTGCTGTTTCTCATACATAGTACTCAATCTCTCATCTATATACCATTTCAATAGCTGTCCTCATTGCCTGAATAGCCTCCCTCCTCACTTCCATTCTTAATATCTCTAGTTTCCTTTAAAGTTGAGTTTAAGCTCTAAGCATTTTGATAACTATAGTTAAAGGTGAATGATTTCTTTTCTTGTTATTATTTAATAATTTTTTATTCTTTATGACTCCAAGATCATGAAGAATTGTGAATAATTAATAATAACAGACCATACTGCCCATGGGTTATCTTGGCAAAGATACTAGAATGGTTGGCCATTTCCTTCTGTGGTGGATTAAGGCAAACAGAAGTTAAATGACCTGCCCAGGGTCACTTAGCAACAGTCTGAGGCTGAATTTTAACCCAAGTCTTCCTGATTTCAGGCCCAATGTTTTATCCCTTGAGCCACTTAGATGCCTCCCTTCCTTTTTAGCACTATGTATTTTATTTTATGTATTTAAAAACAGTAGTCTGAGAAGGGCCCCATAGGTTTTAGCAGACAACCAAAGGGATATGTGACATTGAAAAGGCTAAGAACATAGGGACTACTTAAAGGCTTTCCTGATCCCAGAACTGCAAATAGGTTCCCTGAAAATTACTTTGCATCTATTTTATTTACAATTATATGTGCATATATCTGTATTCACTTTCTCCTCTTTTAAGCTTTTTGAAGAGAGGTAACCTCAGTGCCCAACACAGTATCTGGCAGAGAATAAAAGGAATATAAGAAATGTTTATTAAATTGAATTGAATAAAATAGTTATCAGAATTATCTATACATAGGGATGAATCTATGAACAGGCAACAGTGAAGCTTTTGAAAGAAAATTTCTACAACAGATGATATTTTCACAATCAATCTTACAAGTGACTGAAAGATGCAGAGAATATACATCCTGTTAGATTTTTTTTGATTGTTTGCTTTTAAATTGACTCTGGACAAAAGACAGGCTTCAGGAATTCAGGAACCTTTCAAGCATATATTATAGAATCTCAGAATTTCTGTTAACCAAGATCATACATTTTTTTTGGTTCTCATCCTTCTTTATCTTTCTGAAACATTTGGCATTGTTGGACACCCTACCTCCAGTACTCCTTCTCCTCCTTGGAGTTTTATAATCCTGCTTTGTCTTGGTTCTAGCCCTGAAGATATGTCTGACTGTTCCTTCTTATCTGATACATCTTCAGGGATATATTTTATATGATTTCTACCTTGTTTCTTGAATTAATGATAATTACCTGTTTATCCTTATCATGTGTCTTTCAAATTTGCTCTTCAAATGCCCTCTGATTTTGATTCTTCTGCAATCACAGTATTAAATTATTCACATTTTTGCTCATATTAGCTAGGACCCCATCAATTTTGGAAAGGCTGTGGGGGGATTACTACAGTTTCTTCAAGTTATTGTTCCTCTTCAATTATGGACACAGTTCATTATCCATCTGAAGAATCTTTCCAATACTTGTGTATTGAGGGGCTAACTCAGAGGGCTCCCTATTCAATGGCGTATTACCTTACTGGAAGTATATCCTCCATCGATTTCCATTTCACTTTATCTTATTTTTTCTTCATGGTTTTCTTAAATTATATCTTTTGAATGGAGATGGAATTCAGTGAGGAAATCTTATACTATTTTGAGCTTGGTGAATCTGTAAACCAGATCTGGAGGACCTCACAAACTACAAAAAGTTACTCTTCTATTCAAATTCCATACAGAATATCCTACATGGTGAACACCTCGTGTTTAGACTCAGGTACATATTCCTGTTTTACACCTCCCTTGATATTGATAAGCTAAGGATTGTTGAACAAAATTATCTTGGTCATTGAATATAACCAGAAATCTTATACAATCTTGTCATAGACATGGGAGTAAATAATTAGACACTAAATTATGAATTACAGATTTGGCATGCTTTAAGAGGAAATTCATTGGGAACTGAAGTAGTTGAGAAAAGCTTTATGGGAGAAAGTATTATATTCTCTTGGCTTTAAAAGATTCATGGAAAAATTCTGACATCCCTGAGCCTCAAAGCTGGTAAAAAAAAAATGACTTGATCAAGTCTCCCTGGACAGACTCCAGTTGTAATAGGGCTTGTAGTATTTCTCTCATAGACACATCAATCTTCCCTGAATCCCTGCTCCACACTTTTTCCATGTGGACATGTTTTCTCTGAATTTTCTGGAAATGCTGGTCTCTCACAGACTGACCTATCCTAGCATTACTGCACCAAGAAATTTATGCCCACATCTTAAGTGTCAATCTGAATTTATAATGTGCCAGCTCTATTATCATCATTAAAATTCTTAATTAAACTGCCAATACTTTCAATGATATAGTTCACTGATGTTTCAGAAATGAGAATAGTAAAAGTTTTTCTTTCTCAATTACTTGCTTCATTCTCTTGTAAGGTTGGGGATCCATTGAGTAAATCAATCAAATCATTTGACCTCACCTAAGTGATAAGATTCTATACACTCATACATTTTATAAGATAAGAACATACCTCCATTACTCACTGCATATGAACCAGGCCTGGATTCCCCACTTGATGTGAGCAGAAATCTGTTCAGATTGTTTGAAGGTTATGGGCATATCTTCTTAGACCTATATGAATCTCTTAAATCAATTGTAATAAAAGAACATATGGCAGAGGAGAGGAGAAATTTTCCAATTAAACCCAGGAAAAAGGAGAGTATGCTCAAAATTAGAGAGCATATTTGGCATAAGAGCAGTTCATATCTCCTACAAGTCCTATTGCTAGAATCTTCAAGATGTTCTCCTTAGGTATAGTGTAGTTTTATTTTCTGGCCTCATTGGAGAGCCTTGAATCTAAATCCACTACACCCTTGACTCTCAATAAAGATGCTGCTACAATTTGTCCTAAGAACTCTGCTAGGATGCTAGTGGGGAGATGGAAATTACAAAAACTTTCAGTTCCAAAAGCCCTTAAACTTTCAAATTTCCTTCTAAAATGAAATGTTGTGAGAGGAGAAAAGGAAGCCTCCTTCTCATCAAGAAATTTAGTCTCAAGGACTTCAGCTGAAACATTCTTTATATACATATTTTTTTTTCATTTTTTAAATGCTTTATTAACTTCCGATCTACATCATCCATTTCCAACAGATTTTGAACTACAAATTTTCTCCCCGGCCTTCCCCCACCCACTGCCCCAAAATAGCAGTCCCACAGGATATCCCCTCCTCCAATCCACCCCCTCCCACATTCTTTCCAACACCCCTTTTGACTTTTCCAGTAGGGCATGGTGGATCTCCATGCCCCAGCACCTATACATCTCACCTCCCAATTACATGCAAAATAGTATTAATAATAGTGCGTGTATGTATGTATATATATATTTGATTTTAAAGCTTTGAATTCCAGATTCATTCCCTTCTTCCCTTGTCACCCACCCCCACTGAGAAGAAAAGCAGTTCAATATAGGTTGTACATGTGCATCTAATGCAAAACATTAACATAGTAGACATACTGCAAAAGATCGACTACATTTCACCCTCCCATCTCACCTTCCACCTGCTTCACTCTCTACCTCGATCCTGTACCTCTTCAAAAATGGGTGCCCCCAACCCCCCCCCCCCCCAGTATGTCCCCCCTCCACCATTCCCCCTCTCATCACCCTCCACCCCACTCTCTCGCAGGGCGAGACACCCCATCCAGTGTATATTTCATTCCCTCCCCAAGCCAAATCCAGTAAGAATAAGGTTGACCCACTCCCCCCTGTCCTCTTATGCTTCCCCTCTACAGCAACCCTTCTCCCCTGCCTCTTTTATATGAGATAGTCTACCCCATTCTGTCTCTCCCCATCTCCTCCCACTACATTCCTCTGTCTCTTCAACCGCACCCTCTAAGTATCATCCCTTCCTACCAAATTGGTCCTGCGCCCTCCATCCATGCATACCTGTAAACATATATACACACACTCACATATGTATTCATATGCCCATACACCCTCACAAATAGACATATATATATTCCCTTCAACTATTTTCATACTGAGAAAAGTTTCATCAGTTATATTGTTTTTCCAAGTAGGAATGTTAATAACTTCACTTTGATATGTTCCTTATGATTTCCCCTGCATGTCCACCTTCCCATGTTTCTCTTGCTTCTTGTATTTGAATGTCAAATTTTCTATTCAACTCTGGTTTTTTTTTTCATCCAGAATGTTTGAAAGTCCTCTATTACACTGAATGACCACATCTTCCCTTGAAACATGATACTCAGCTTTGCTGGGTAGGTGATTCTTGGTTTAATCCCAGCTCCTTTGACCTCCAGAATATCAAATTCCAAGCCCTTCAATCCCCCAGTGCAGAAGCTGGCCATCATGATTGTGTTTTTACAATATTCAAATTGTTTCTTCCTGGCTGCTTATACTATTCTCTCCTTAATCTGGGAGTTCCAGAACCTGGCTATAATATTCCTAGGAGTTTTCTTTTTTGGATCTTTTTCAGGAGGTGATCAGTGGATTCTTTCAATCTCTATTTTGCCCTCTGGTTCTAAAATATCAGGGCAGTTTTCCTTGGGAATTTCTTGGAGAATGATTTCTAGGTTCTTTCTTTGATCATCGCTTTCAGGTGGTCTAATAATTTTTAAATTATTTCTCCTGGATCTATTTTCCAGGTCAGTGGTTTTTCCAATGAGATATTTCACATTGCTTTCTATTATTTCATTTGTTTGGATCTGTTTAACAGCATCTTGAGTTCTCATAAAGCCATTAGCTTCCATTTGCTCCAATCTAATTCTGAAGCAATGATTCTCCTCATTGAGCTTTTGAGATTCTTTTTCCATCTGGCAAATTCAGCTTTTTAAGGCATTCTTCTCTTCATTGCCTTTTTGAGCCTCTTTTGCCCTTTGAGTTAGTCTATTTTTTAATGTGTAATTTTCCACAGTCAGACTGTTAACTCTCATTTCATAATTTTCTTGCATCATTCTCATTTCTCTTCCCAATTTTTCCTCCACTTCTCTTATCTGCTTCTTAAGGTCCTCTGTGGCCAGTAACCAGCTCATATTTTCCTTTGAAGTTTTTGGTGCAGGAGTTCTGACTTCACTGTCTTCCTCCTGTTCCTTGCTTTGCAACTTTTTGTCCCCAAAAGAGGAGTCTAATGTTGGAATCTTCTGTTTGCTTTGTTTCCTTTGCATGGTCATGTTGCCACTCAATTACTTGACTTTTGGGCTTTTTGCCACAGTAGGGCTCTGCCACCAGACAGGGGAGCTTCATACCAAATGCTGGGGTTTTTCTCACCTTCCAGAGGTAGTAGTTGGGTGCCCTCTCTTAGGTCTCCACACTCTCTGGCAAGCTGGACACACACCTTTGGACCTCCACCCTAGACTGCAATCCAGATACAAGCACGTTAAAACAAGAGCAATGACCCCTCAGACTGGTTACTTGGGTCCCCCTACACTCTACAGGCCAGGGGCTGAAGCTGCGGCTGCACACAGAGGCTCCTCAGTGGCTTTTGAGAAGCCAACAGACTCCCAACTACTGGGTCCCAAAATCCACACTGCACTGACCTCTCACTTTGTCCTTCGCATTTATTTGTTTATAATTCTGGAGCCAGCCACAGCTGCTGGTGATCTGGAGTCCCTCAGCTGGTGGGTGGTCAGTCCCACCCTGGGGCTAAAACCTCAGAAATCTTCCCCATGGGGATGGGCTGTGCTCCCAGATCCCTGTGCTCGCTGATTCCTGCTGGCCAGCCAGGCTGTCCTCAGTGGGAAGTTAGCTTCTCTGTGTCATTTTGTGCATTCTGCAGCTCCAAAGTCTGTTCAGATTCCCCATTTACATGGATTTGGGAAGGTGGAAGCCAAAGTCTCATGGAGGTCCTGTTTCTACTCCACCATCTTGACTCCGCCCCCCAGCTGAAACATTCTTTCCTTTCTACTCCCAGATATTGAATTTTTTAATCCAATAGATCAAAGGATTTATAACAAGTTTGAGAGAGTGTGACTAAGTTTCTCAGTCAATATGAGCATTTTATAGTTGATTATAGGAAGACGTATAAGAACAGTTCACACCTAAGGAACAATTGAGATCTATTCTCACTTAATACATATGTCAGGGACATATGTTACCTTTTATCACTCAGTTTATGTGACTGGAGTGATTTGATGAATATTGTCAGTTGCCCATACTACCTACCTCCATACTCTGAATTCCAGAATGAAGGTGATCTATGAATAGGGAATCCTAATAGAGTACAAATACAACTGGGCTTGAAATACAAAGACTTGAATTGGAATCCCAGTTCTGATACTTACTATCTGTATCATTCTGGGCAAATCACTAAACTACCTCATTCCTCAAACCCACAATTTAATTATTTATACTATACACTTATACTATTCACCTCATATGACTTGTATAAGGAAGGTGATTTATAGACTCTAAAGTATTATAGAAATATGGGAAGTTACAACTAGATAAATAATATCAATATCTCATTTGACAAAAAAATTCCATATAAACATTGAGGCAGAGGGGTTGAACCAAGATGGCAGATTAGAGGCATCAACTCAGCTAAACTTTCTTAATATTCATCTTGAAAGAAGTTTAAAATAACACTTCAAATCAAATTTTGGAGTGGAAGAACCAATAAAATGTCAGGATGAGACATTTTTCCAGTTTAAGAAAACTTAGGAAGTCTACAAGAGAGATCTGTGACACCTGGGTAGGGGCCAGCCTAGAGCAGGTGTGCAGTGGCAGTACCATCCCTGGAAGCAGCTGTAACAGCCACAGCAACAAAAACTTTGGGAACTCTCAGCTCAAAGACAGTAAGGGGATCAGAAAAAATTTCAGAAAGAAATTAAAGGGGGCACTTTTATGAGTACTAGGTACAGGTAGCATTTATTAGCAACTCTATTATTCATACAAGTTTTGTGTCACAGGTACAGGACAGGAAGGAGTATTTGCAGATAATCACAGGGGAGCTGGACCCCTAATCATAGTTTCAAGGAAGAGAAAATCACTAGCACTTGCAGGGAGAGGGGAGCAGAAACCCTTCCTGGGTAAAGACCAAAGCAAAGCCCAGAGGAGTAATTACCACTCCTCTCCCTGTATCACAACACCTTGGAAGTATCAATAATTTGCAAACCCCCAGAACTATTGTAAAAACAGCATCCTCAGGTAAACAGAGTCAAACTTTACTTTTTTAAATTTTTAAAATTATTTACTTTTTGCTTTTTGGAGGGGGGACGGTAGGGCAATTGGGGTTGTGACTTGCCCAAGGTCACATGACTGGTTTTGTGTTAAGTGTCTGAGGCTGGATTTGAACTCAGATCCTCCCGACTCCAGAGCAAGTGCTCGATTCACTGTGCCACCTAGCCACCCCCAAGAGTCCAACTTTAACATAAAGTTTAAAGTCAAGAAATAGTCTGGAAAGATGAGGAAACAACAAAAGCACTTGACCATAAAAACATAATACAGTAGCACAGGAGACCAAGACACAAGTTCAGAAGAAGATAACATTGTGAAAACAGCTATAGCCACAGCTCCAAAAAAAAAGTTAAATAGACCCAAGACCAATAAGAATTCCTAGAAAAATTTTAAAAAAGAGATAAGAATGGTAGAAGAAAAATTGGGAAAATAAATGATAGTGATACAAGAAAATTATGCAAAATGATTAACAGCTTGATAAAAGAGGAACAAAAATAACACCTTAAAAAAAACAGATGAAAAAAAGATGACAGATGAAAAAAAAAATGACCTAATAATAAAAGAGGCAGAAAATTAACTGCAGAAAAGGCTTTTCTTAAAAGTTAGAATGGACCAAATGAAAAAGAAGGTACAAAAGCTAAAAAACAAAATAATAATTACTTAAAAATTAGAATGGGGCAAGTGGAAGCTAATTACTCTATGAGACATCAAGAAAAAATAAAGTTAAAAACAGAAGAATGAAATACCTCAATTTTTGAAAACTCACCTGAAAATAAAGGATAAGATAACTTAATTATCAGACTACTTGAAAGACATGATCAGAAAAAAATTATAATGAAGGAGTTCTACAAAATTCCTTTAATGAAATAAATATTGTGGTGATACCTAAAGCAGGGAAAGCAAAAACATAGAAAGAAAATGATAGACTAATTTCCTTAAGGAAAATGATTGAAAAAAATAAATAAAATATTAGCAATCAGATTACAGCACTATATTACAAAGATTATACACTATAAACAACCAGGATCATAACACAAATATAGGACTGGCTGACTATTAGGAAAACTGTAAGTAAGATTAACTGTATTGATATTTTTAAAATCATATGATTATATCAATAGATGCAGAAAAAGAACTTTTGACAAAATACAATCACCCATTCTTATTATTAAAAATATACACTACAAAGCACAGGAAGAAATAGAATTTTTCTTAACATGTGAGTGATGTCTATCTAAAAAGAAAAAGTAAGCGTTATATGTAATGGAGACAATCTAGAAGCATTCCTAAGAAGATTGGAGTAAAACAAGGGTGTCAGTCATCATCACTATTATATAATAAAAATACTGTCAATAGCAAAAAGACAAGGAAAAAATTGAAGGAATAGGAATAAGCAATGCGAAAATAAAAATATCACTCTTTATAGATGATATGATGACATATTTAATGAATACTACAGAATCAACTGCAAACTAATTGAAATGATTTAAGCAAGCAAGCTTAGCAAACTTGCAGGATGCAAAATAAATCTACATAAATTATCAGCATTTCTCTTTATTGCCAACAAAATCCAGCATGAAGAGATACAGAAATTTCATTTAAATTAATTGAAGATTGTAAAAAACTGAAGACTTGGGAGTCTACCTGCCAAGACAAACCCAAAGGTTATATGAACATAAATAACAAAACAGTTTTCACATGAATTTCTTATAGAAATATTAATCACTTATAGCTCAACCAATTTGATATGATAAAATGACAATTCTACCTAAATCAATTTACTTATTCGGGGCCATATTAATTAAACTACCAAATAACTATTTTATAGTGGTAGAAAAAATAATAGCAACATTCACTGAAAAGAACAAAAGGTCAAAATTATCAAGTGAATCAATTTAAAACAAAAAGATGAACTACCAGTACCAGACTTCAAACAACATTATAACAATGTGGTACCAGGCTAAGAAATAAAGAGGTTAATCTGTGGAATAGATTAGGTACACAATGCACAGTAGTAATGCCATGTTTGAAAGACCCCCAAAACCAAGCTTTGGGGACAAGAACTCACCTTTTGACAAAAATCACTGGGAAAACTAAAAAGCAGTTTGGCAGTAACTAGCCTTAAAACAACATCTCATACTGCATACTAACATATGTTTAAAGTGGGTACCTCAGTTAGAAATATAACATAATATCATAAATAAATTAGAGGAGTGTGGAAAAATCTACCTGTCAGATCTATGGATGAAGTAGAGAGTTTATAATAAAAAAGAAATAGAGAACTGTGGAAAATAAAATGGAAAATTTATCACACACACACACACAAAATTTGGTGCACAAACAAAACCAATGAATCCAAAATTAGAAGAAAAACAAGAAATGGAAGGGGGGAATTACAGCAAGTTTCTTTGATAAATGTCTTATTTCTTAAATATCTGAGAAAATAAGCTAAATTTATTGTCTAAAACAAGTCATTTCCCTATTTATAAATGGTCAAGGTTGATGAGCAGTCAGTTTTCAGAAGAAGAAAACAAAGCTATCAATAATGACAATGAAAATAATGCTTTAAATCACCATTGATTAGAGAAAGGTAAATTAAAACAACTCTGAGATACCACTACTTTCCTATCAGATTGATTAACATGACAGAAAAGACAAACAAATGTAAGACGAAATGTGAAAAAATAAGGACACTCAGGCACTTTCAATGATTGTGAACTGATCTAATCATTCTGAAGAAGAATTTGGAACTATGTCCAAAGGGCTACAAAATTTGCATACTTTTTGACCCAGTCTGTATCCCCAAGAAACTAAGGAAAAAGGAATAGGACTAAGGTTTTACAAAAAAAAATGTATAGAATTCTTTTTACAGTGGCAAAGATTTGGAAATTGAGGGATTACCCATCAATTGCAGAATGACTGATCAAGTCATGATACAGAGTTGTGATGGAATATTATTATTGTATAAGATATGAAGCGGAGGGCAGATTCAGGATAACCTGGGAAGACTTATATGAACTAATGCAAAAAGAAATGAATAGAACCAGGAGAACATTGTACAAAGTGACAACCATATACCAGTGATAATTAACTGTGAAAGATTTAGCTGTTCTAATTAATTTGATGATCCAAAACAATTCTACAGGACCCCAGATAAAAAATGCTATTTACAAAAAGAAAATTGATAACTCTGAATACATACTAAAGCAAACTTTCTTCACTTTATTTTTCTTGATTTCAGTATTTGCAACCTGGCATTGTATTTTACCTGACTTCACATGTATAATTGATATATTAACTGTGTTTTAACTAGATGGAGAAGTGGCTGGAGGAAAAGTGAAAATTTGGAATTCAAAATACAAAAACATTAAAAATAAATTAATAGGTGTTTTAAAAAGAAGAAAAAGAATATTGAAAGACTTATTATCTCAAATGTATGCAGTGGCCACCCAGTATTCCTGAGTACTGATGATCTGACAAAAAAAAAAAAAAACTTCAGGAGGAGATTAATATGTACATTTTCAGACATGGCCAATATATGACCCTTAATGATGCTAATTTGGTATGTGAGGAATTTTTGGATTGGATTTTGTTTCGATGATAAGGGTTTGGAGATGGAGAGGGGTATGAGCAATAGGAAAGTTCCTACTTCAAAAAAAAAGGGAGAAAAAGAAGAAATAAAAATCATTATGGCATTTAAAAATTCATAGAAAAAAACAGGAGGATCAGCAAATACCAACAAGCATGACAGATTTAAAGCTAGCATGTTGAATTTATTCTATTTTTTATTGGAAATTGCACATAGGAGTGATCTATGGTATCACATACAAACCTCGATTTTAGTTCTGTACAAAGAAATGCTCCTATTTGATGATGTTTGTCAAGTACAGAATAACAAAACATAAAATGAAGTAAAAAATAAAATGAAGCAGACTTTGAAGGTGTAAAAAAAAGCTTTTAGCCATCAACTTATGAAACCATGTACTACTGAAGAGAAGGATAGCAGTCTGCCTTAGTGGAAGGAGTATCTATATTAACAAAACCACATATCTTCTGAAGAAATAAATTATAATGTTTTCCTACCTTTCACATCTCCTAAATATTGATATACTCCCTGAAGGAAAGTTACATGTGTTATTCATTTTGTTAACTCTACTGCATGGTGCAAGTAAATGCTTGATAAGTTCATATGAATTGGATTCATCCATATTTTTAGAAACCCTAATATGAATGGGTTATAGTGCTATGTGCTAAGGGGGTAAATACTGTGTTTTAACTTCAGTATTAGAGATGACTCTGTGAAAATATAAATGCCTCAAAAACTATAAAGGCAATTAGTGTCATAGGCATTCACAAAAGAAGTCGGCATTCTCATGCCTTTCTTTCTATACCACTTAGCCCTTATATTCCATTTCCTCTCCCATGGCCAGTGTCAGTCAGTGTTCCATAGTCTTTAACTCCCCTCCCATAATCCCATTCCAGTTGTGTGTATGTAGGGCAGATCTCCCCTGCCCCACGGATGGATCATTTTCAGCAGAGTGTGATTAGGTTTAAGTCCTTCCATATCCCATGCCAGGGATTTTTAAAATGTAAGCACCTCCTCTGAATGAAGATTATAAGGTTCTAATATAAATTAAAATGAATTAGAGTTCAACTAGAAGGTAAATGTTTGGCATATTATATTTTGGAAATAGTCAGGATATGAGGAGAGCATTTTGAAAATAGTTGAATCCCATATAATGTGAGATATGACTATAACAAGATAGAGATTAGACAGGACATTTTAACCCCTCTATAACTCAGTTTCCTAACAGGTAAAATGGAAATGAATATACACTAATTAACTCTCTCAGAAGATTTGTAGATAAATCAAGTGAGAGAGTAGAAGGAAAACTACTCTTAAAGTTTATGAGTACACAATATTTGAGTATATATAATATTTGTGATATTTTATTTTATTTGCTAACATTTCGTTTAAGGTAAAACATATTTTTGTATACAGTCAAAGGGGGCTATTTGTTTTGCACGATTATGTATATTTTCTAAAGGGGATTTGTTTTTATTTGTTCTTTTTTTCTGGGGGTAGGGATTAGAGTGGGAGGGAAAAATACATTTCTGTTCATTTTTTAATAGGGGGAGGTGGTATGCTAGAGATGTGGGATGTTGCATAAATTCCAGATGAGAACACTATATTGTTAATATTACTTATTTTACTTTGTTTCAAGGGACCTCTCACAGCCTCAGATGATATGTGTAAATATTTGTAATGTAAAAACAACAAAACTTTAAAAGAAAATAATGATTGGTTCATATAGTGTTCAATGTTGATGGTAATGATGTTGATTCATGTAAATTCTTAAGGCAAATACTACTTGTATTTATGTGTATTTGCCTGAACATATTTTAGGATCATGGGATCTAGAACTGGATTTATTCCTAGTAAATTGCAGTGGAGTTCACATTTCTTTATTACTATTAAGAAATGTCTTCACAATAAATCTGAAAAGTAGTTAGGGCAAATATGAAACTAACATTCACTGAATTGAAGTGATATGTCTATAACAAAAAAAGTTATTAAATAGTTGATGTAGGACTTAAAAAAGTCTGCTATCTCCAAACTCCATGCCCTTTCCATTCTATCATGCTACTTCCCAGATTTCTAATTTTTTTTGCTAATTTTGTCATTTTTGTGATATTTTTTGTCATTTTTGTCAATATTTTCTATGTGTGTGTGTGTGTGTGTGTGTGTGTGTGTGTGTGTGTACATTTTGTGTCTTCCACATCCACTATAAAATGTCAGCCCTTTGATGTAGGGTCTATTTAATTTTTGTACTTGAATGTACAACATCTAGCAAAGTGCTGGGCAATCACAAGCATTAAAGACTTGTAAATTGATTGATTGGAATAAAGCAACTGGCATTATTCCCTTTGAAATATATGTTCTCAAATGAGATAAATATTTATGAAGAATTTAGCACAGAGCTGGCACATAGTAGGTCCTAAATAAATGCTTTTTCTCTTTCTCCTTTTTATTTTATAGTTAGGTTTAATGGTTATTCAAAGGTGGTCAATTTATATAATCAAACTGATAACTTCATAAATGTCACCTCCCAGGTAAGGTTGTATTTTCCCATCTGTGTCAGACTATTGTTCTGAGTTTATATTGTTGTTGTCCTTGTTGTAGAACAAGGAAATTGTATTTATTTTTTTTTCCTCCAGCAACTAATAATCAGCTTAGGAAACTTTATTCACTCTCTGAGCTTTTCATCATATTTAGCATCTTCAGTATCTTATTAGAGTGGATTCTTTAGGGAATAGTTAGAGAATTTGTAAAGTTATTAAAATCCTTAAGTTATTTCTTCCTATTACATGAGACAGGCTTTGTTCAAGGACTATGTACAGACTCAAGGTACTTCTCCAGCTGCTGTCAGAAGTCCTACCTCCGCTCTGCTTCATGCCAATAAATGTCACAAAAACCTATTCTCTTCCCACACAAAGTTAGGGATGAAAATTAGTAAGTCTTGAATTCATTATTTTTTTTCTCAAAGGTCATCCAGACTTTGGGGGAATAGTAGGTTAGATTACTTAATCATGAGGGAGAAATGATAAAAATTGTTTTGTTTTACAAAATGTTTATATTTCTTTTTTTCCAATTATATGTAAAAAGAACTTTTAACATTCTTTTTTTTTTCAATTCTGAGTGCCAAATTACCTCCCTCTATCCCTCTCGGGCAAACAATTTGATATGGATTATGCATGTGCAGCTATGCAAAACATTTTCACATTAGCCACATTGTGAAAGAAAACAGGAAAAAAGGACAAAAACAAAGTTTAAATAAAATGTTTTGATCTGCATTCAGACTCTATGAGTTCTTTGGAGATGGATTATATTTGTTATCACAAGTCTTTTGGAATTCTCTTGGATAACTATATTGCTGAGAAAAGCTAAGTCATTGAATTGATATTCATACAATGTTAGTATTACTTTATAGAATATTCTCCTGGTTCTGTTAACTTCACTTTATACCAGTTAACTAATATGTCTTTCCAAGTTTTTGTGAAACCATTCTGCTTATCATTTCTTATGTTGTTATTCTTCAGTCATTTCAAATCATGTCTGATTCTTGATGACTTCATTTGGGGTTTTCTTTTTTAAACAACTTTTAATTTTTCTTTGTAGTGGAGAAGACAGTTCAATTAGGATTAAGTGATTTGTCCCCACGGTCACAAAGCTCTTAAGTGTCAAATGTCTGAGGCCAAATTTGAACTCACGTCCTCTTAACTCCAGGGCCAGTTCTCTATTCACTGCACCACCTAGTTGTCCATATTTGAGGTTTTCTTAGCAAAGATACTAGAATGATTTGAAATTTCCTTCTCTAGCTCAGAGAAAACTGAGGCAAAGAGGATTAAGTGGCTTATCCAGGGTCATATAACTAGTAAGTGTCTGAGGCTAGATTTGAACTCACATCTTCCTGACTCTAGGTCCAATGTTCTATCCAGTGCACCACCTAGCTGCCACAGTCATTTCTTGTAAAAACAATAGTATTCCATCACACTCATAAGCCACAACTTGTTCAGTCATTCTCTTCAAAATTGATGGGAATCCTCTCAATCTTTACTTATTTGCCACAACAAAAGGAGTTGCTATCAACCTTTTATAACATATAGATATTTTTTTCCATTTTCCATGATCACCTTCAGAAACAGATTTAATAGTCATACTACTGGATCAAATGGTATAAACAGCCTTATATCCTATTGGGTGTAATTACAAATTGTTCTCCAAAATAGTTGGATCAGGTTACAACCACAGTGTTTGAATGTCCCTATTTTTTCACATTCCCTCCAGTATTTGTCATTTTTCTTTTTTTGTCATATTAGACAATGTTTCAGTATCTCAGAGGTGTTTTAATTTGCCTTGAAATCTAATCAGTAATGACTTGGAACATTTTTCTGTGTGACTATTAAAAATCTTTGATTTCTTCTGAAGAAAAAGTGCTTGTTCATATAATTCTTTTGTTTATTTAATTTCTAACTACTTTTCATATGTTTCCATGGTCCTCTATTAAATATAATTTTACTACATTGTTATATGAAAAGAATGTTTTTAACATTTGTGCTTTTCTGCTCTTGATTGTGAAATAGTTATGCTCTAACACAGGGTCAATTTTTACATAGGTTCCATGTGCCATTGAAGAAAAGGTATACTCTTATCTAATCCTATTCAACTTTCTCTAGAGATTTATCATATTTATCTTTTCTTAAATTCTATTTATCTCCTTCACTCCTTTCTTGTTTGTTCTTTGGTTAGATTTATCTAATTCTGAAAGGAGAAAAGTTGAGGTTTCCCACTAGTACAATTTTCTTGTCTACTTCCTTTTACAACTCATTTAAATGTTCCTTTGAGAATTTGGATACTATACCATTTGGTGCCGATAAGTTTAGTATTGATATTACTTCATTATTTATGGTACCTTTTATCAAAATGTAGTTTCCTTGCTCATCTCTTTTAATTAGATCTATTTTGTTTTTGCTTTGTCTTAAATAATAATTGCTCCTTCTGCTTTTTTTTTACTTCAGATGAAACATAACAGATTCTCTTCCAACCCCTTTACCTTCACTCTGTGTGTGTTTGTGTGTGTGTGTGTGTGTGTGTGCGCTTCGTGTGTGATTTCTGTAAACATATTGTTAGATTCTTATCTATAATCCATTGTGCTATTTTCTTCCATTTTGGGGGTGAGTTCATGCCATGAACATTCATAATCATGATTACTCTGTATATTTTTTCCCTGTTTATCTTTCTATCTTATTTCACCCTGCTCCTCTTCAAAAATCTATTTTGCTTCTGACTGCCACCTCCACCAAACTGCCCTTTCTTCAGTCAGCCAATCCCCCTTTTTGAATCACGCTTCTCTCCTAAATTCCTATAGGTAAAGATAAATTTCATGTCCAACTGAATGTGTTTTTTTATTCCCTTTTTGAGCAAATTTCAACAAGAGAAAGATTTGAATTTTGTCCATTATTTTCTCTATCTTCCTTTCCACTATAAAAGATCTTCATTTCACTTGTCTTTTATGTGAGATATTTTTCTGTTTTCTTTCTCTTCCTTTCTCCTACTCCCAATGCATTCCTATTTCTCATTCCTCAATTTTATATTTTTTTAAATCATCCCATCATAGTCAACTCACACCCATGTTCTCTGTTTATGTATACTACCTCTAAATATTCTTTTTTTTTTTGCTTTTGAGAGGGCAATTGGGGTTAAGTGACTTTCCCAAAGTCACACAGCTAGCAAGTGTGTTAAGTGTCTAAGTCTGGATTTGAACTCAGGTCCTCCTGACTCCAGGGCTGGTGCTCTATTAACCTTCTAAATATTCTAAAAATGATAAAATTCTTTGGGTTACACGTGCCATTTTATTGCATAGGAATACAGTTAATTTTATTGAGTCTCTTATGATTTCTCTTTCAAGTTTACCTTTTTATTTTTCTCTTGAATATTATATTGGAAAGTCCAATTTTCTGTTGAGCTCTGACCTTTTTATCAGGAATTATAGAAATTTCTCTTTCATTAAATATTCATTTTTACACTGAAAAATTATAAACAGTTTTGTTGGGCAGGTTATTATTGGTTGTAATCCTAACTTTTTTTTTGCACTCCAGAGTATCACACTCCAAATCCTCAGGTCTTTTAATGAAGAAACTGGTATATATTGTGTTATCCTGACTGTAAATTCATGATATTTGACTTGTTTCTTTCTGGTTGTTTGAAATATTTTCTCTGTGAGCTGGGTCCTCTAAATTTGACTGTCATGTTCCTGGGACTTTTTATTTTGGAACCCCTTCTAGGAGATGATCTAGTAATTCTTTAAATTTCTACTTTATCCTCTGGTTCTATGATATCAGGGCAGTTTTCCTTGTTAATTTCTTGAAATATGATGTTTAGGTTCTTGTATTGATTTTGGCTTTCAGGTGGCCCAATAATTTTAAAATTATCTCTCCTTGATCTCTTTTCCAGCACGGTTGTTTTTACAATGCGATATTTTACCCTTTATTTTCTTTTTTTATGCTTCTGACTTTGTTTTATTGTTTTTAATGTCTCATGGAGTCATTTGCTTCCATTTCCCAATTAAAATTTTTAAGCAATTATTTTCTTCAGTGAGGTTTTATGCCTCCTTTTCTATTTGACCAATTTTTCTTTTTAGGGGGTTCTTTTCTTCAATTAATTTTTGGACCTCTTTCTTCCATTTGATAAACTCTGTTTTTTCAGGGAATTTCTTCATTTGATTTTGGTCCCATAAGTAAGCAGAAGTACACTTCTCCAACATTGAACTATCACTAGGATCCCCACTCTTCTGATGCCACAAATACTGGTGGGCTACTGGTGGGCTCTTTACCCTAGGATTGGAATCTGCAACTTGTTTTGGGCCATGCAACAGGATCCTGCACGCAGTGGCAGCAAAGTGTCTTCTAGAATCTCTTTCTCATTAGATGTCTGACCCCTTCACTATCTGTGGGCCAGGAGCTTCCCAATATCTCTGCCAATGAAACTACCCCCAAGCTCCACTCCTGGCTTGCCAGGTCTTGGCCTGTGTTGAAGTATGTTCTGGACCAAAGTACCACCATGATCGTTTCCTGTTGATCTAAGTTGTATTGTTCTGGAAAAGTTTAGCCCTCATCATTTATTGGTTTTGCTTTTCCAGAATTTGATTTTAAGAATTATTTAAAAGTTGTTTAGAGGGAAATGTGGGAGAAATCAGGCGAGTCCTTACCTTTACACTGCCATCTCAGCTCTGCCCCTCCAAAATGAGTAAAATTTATAAGTTAGAAAGGATCTTTGAATCCTAAAACTCTAGGATGCTTTTGCTGATAAGGCCTTTCAAGATCATAGAACAAAGAATTGTTAGAATTCTAAAATTCCTAATCACAGCTTGACTTAAGTGTGACAACTTGTAAATCATTTTACCATAGTGAGCCTGTCACCTCATTTTAAAAGTTGTAATGCCTCATAGTATTATTATCTAGAGAGCAGTGGAAGTAAAACCAGGCATCTTCTTTCTTTAACCAATGCCATCTACACAATTGTGGATTAACTTGTGTATACGAATTACTCTGCCTTTCTACCAACAAGGGTTTCATTTCTATAAAACCATGAATATCTAAATGAAATATGTATCACTTGGGTAACAATGTCAATTTTCCTCATCTTCAGATGTATTTGCACTGAGTAACATCAGGATTCATATATAGTTTTTTTTTATTTTTGTAAATGGCATCTTATTTTTTTATCAATTACATGTAAAGATAGATTTCCACATTAATTTTTGTAAGATTTTGAGTTCCACATATTTCTGCCTCCCTCCTTTCATTCCCTCTCCCCTCACCAAGACGGCAGGCAATGGAACATAGGTCATATATGTACAATCACATTTCCACCTTAGTCATTTTGTGAATGAAGAAAGAGAACAAAAGCGAAAAACAACCAAAAAGAGCAAAAAGTGAAAACAATATGCTTAGATCTACATTCAAACTCCATAGTTCTTTTACTAGATGTAGATAGTATTTTCTGTCATTAGTCTTTCAGAATTGTCTTCTGTTATCACTGTATTACTGAGAAGAGCTAAGTCAATTGTAGATTATCATCAAATAATATTTTTGTTACTATGTACAGTGGTCTCCTGGTTCTGCTCACTTCACTCATCAGCATCAGTTCATGTTAAGTCTTTCCAGGTTTTTTTTCCCCTGAAATCTGTGTGTTCATCATTTCTTACAGCACAATAGTATTCTATTACATTCATATACCATAACTTATTCAGTCATTTCCCAACTTCCCAAGCATCCCTTAAATTTCCAACTCTTGCCACCACAAAAGCTGTTGCTATAAATATTTTTGTACATACAGGTCCTTGTCCTTTTAGATATGCTCTTGAAGATAATGAAAATGATAGATTCTATCCCTCTACATTCTACCCTGCCCCTCATTCCTAGTTCACATTGAGAAATGATAGTATTACTAGAGTGCTCTAAAAATTTGCAAAGTGTTTTACAAAAATTATATTTTTTGACCTTCACAACCAACTTGGGAAGTAGGTGCTATTATTATCTCCCCATTTTTTACAGATAGGGAAACTAGATTAATTGACTTGCATAAAGTCACCTAGTAAATGTCCAAGTCAATTTGAACTCTGGTTTTATTAACGTGACATCCAGTGCTCAATATACTATGTCAGCTAGCTGCCTCTAAGGGGGAAAAATTCCTTGTCCTTTTAAAAGTTTTGACTTCACCCTTATTCTCATTCCTAATATTCAATGACCAAGAAAATCGAGACTTGATAGTCACTTCCTTTTTTGTATGTTTTTAATAACAGCTTAAATCAAGTAATAGCAGAAAGTAAGCAAATAGTAAATACCTCATAACAAAATTGGTTGCTTTTAGCAGCAACCATGAGGAAATGGAATAGACTTTTCTCCTCTTCCTCTGGCTATCCCACCAACTACTGATATAGCTGTGGTCTTCTCTTCCTTATTACTTTTATATAGTTAGTCAATCCCATCTTCAACTCCTAATATAATAGCTTTATCATTCTCCTCTCACATTCCTTCCTCTGGTCCATGCTTAGATAATGCAGAATGAAGTCCTCCAAACTAACCTGTAAGATTTGCATGGTATCTCCATTATAACTTTCTCCTGACTTCTTCTAGGAAATCTGTTCAATGACAAGAGAAGAAACCACTAGAAGCTGAGAAACACTGAGTAAAATATGCCCACTTTGTAAATAGATAATTGGACCATCAAGTTTTCATCAAAATAATTCTGAGAAAAGGAACAAACCTGGGACCAGACCAAGGGTTACTGCCACAAGGCAAATGCTCTGTAAACCTTTTGGGTCTACTACAAATTATTAACTATAGTATCATACAAATTATTGACTATTATAATTCTTTAGGATGTGATGCTATGACAGGAAGTACCCAATTTTATGCAGCAACATACTGTGTTTTAAATAGACTACTCACTTAATACACTGACCTAGATGTGGGGATAAATGCAAATTTTAAGTCTGAATCAGAGTAGATAGATTATAATCTTTGCTCTTCTACTTAATCCATGAATAATATGATATTAATAATAAGCAAGTCATTTCCCTTCTCTGAACATCAGGTTCCTCATCTATGAAATGGGAACAACCATGCTTGCATGAGAATGCTAATATCTATATCACAGAGTTATTGTGAATAAAGTGCTTTGTAAACCTTAAACTACAAGAAGTTGAGAGAGTATGAAGATTTACAGTACTTCTAGGATCAGGGATATGATAGTATGAAAGTTTTCCTTTAGATGTAGCCCTTGGTAAAATAGCCAGGTGGCACAGATTGAGTACTGGGTATGTAGTCAGGAAAATTCACCTGCCTGAGTTCAAATATGGCCTTTGACACTTCTGACTGGGCGACCACAAGAAAGTCCCTTAACCCTGCTTATATCCATTTTGCCATATGTAAAATGACCTGGAAAAGAAAATGGCAAACCACTCCAGTATCTTTACCAAGAAAACCCCAAATAGTGTCACAAAGAGTAGGACTTGACTGAAAATGACTGAAAAACAGCTTTGTAAAACAAACACTGTGGTCAAGCCAGGTAAGAATGGCATGTATACAGGTAAGAGGAGAGCCTTTGGGGACAGTTGGGAAATTTCCTCAATGCAATACTGTTTTGTACACATATTGAACACTTTGGTTGGAGAACGGATGTAGAGACGAAACTTCTGGCAGCCTAAGCTGTTAGGAATTCATTGGCATTTAAAAGCACTCCCATGCCCTTTTCCATTTATACAGCATAACATTTAAAGACTCCAAAAGCACTACTTATTAGTACAATGAAGCTCTCAGTGCTTTAAAGTGCTGTTGAGAAAAATATCACATTATGAAATAAATGTTTTAAGTGATGAAAATTGTAACAAGGTTCTCCTGATTAAACCTTTCTATCCACTTCACCTGAAATCTTTGCTGAAGACCATGGGCCTACTGTAGACACACTCTATCCCATATTATTAACACTCCATATTTGGGTATGCTCTTAGAGCCCATTCAGGTCATGAATATGTAATCTTCCATGTGTATACTTTTTCAGCTTCTCCTCAAATTCATCCTGCCACTGCCTGAGATTTTAAGATGATCAAGGACCCAAAGCACTTGCTTTGCATCTTCCATAATACCCACAACACAGATAAACTATAGTAGGTGTCAAACATATACTTTTTTTCAAGTAAATTGGAAGACAGGAAGATCATATTTATTTTCTTTTCAATCTAATGAATGTAAAAGTCACTCATATGAAAACTTTCTAAAGAGTAATTTTTTTCTTCACAGGTGTTATTTTATATATCTAATGCTCTGAAATATCAGTACAAATGAAGGAAAGGGAGGGGTAGGAGAAAAAAAAGAATGTGAAAAGAAAAAAAAAGAAATAAAGGGAGGGAGGAGAAAAATGAAGGTTAGGAAGAAAGGCAGGAGGTAGGGGGAAAAATAAAGAGAAAAGGGCAGACAATATTATGAAACAATCAGAAAGCCATAGAAAGTGAACAAGTGCAAAAGAAAAAGGGAAAAAGGAAAGAATCAATCAACAAGCATTTATTAGGTGCCTAATCTATGCTAGTATATGTTCAGGATAGAAAGACAAAGAGGACATCCCTTCAAGGGGCTTATATTTGATTGGGGAAGTTTATTACTTTGTAATAAACTGTGATATTACTTTGTAAATATCCTATTTTTTTCTTGCAACAACCCAGGGAGGTTGGTGCTAGGTTGATGCTATCATTATTCTCATTTTAAAATTGAGGAAATTAAAGCAGATATTAAGTGACTTGAGCAGGATCACACATTCAGGTGGTGTCTCAAGCCAGATTTTAATTCCTTAATTCCAAAAACACTTTAAATAATATATTTATTATAGGCCAATATTAACTGTATACCAAATGTTTGTTCTTCCTTTGCCAGATTCACATGATTTTAGATATCATACATGAATTCCTTAGGTATTAACCCAATTCCTTAGGACAAATTCACTTAAGGCTATCCTGGAAATGATGACCATCTCAAAATCTAACTCTTCTAAAGCACAATAAAAGCCTTAGTAATAATCATAAATTTCCTTTGATATATAGCTCAAGATTTCAAAGATCCATCTATAAGTAAAAGTGATGCCTCTACTGACTCAGGGCATAATTTTCTCTGTCAAATTAGAGACACTTCAAGAGATTACAGGAGCCATACTTCATGAATTGATGAACAGCTATCTGAAGATAGAACTTTTTGAACATTGGTCAATCTATAGATGGCTGGCAGAAAGTTCATCACTGGACCTGTACCCAATTACTTATTTGGAGTTACAAATTCTGTCCCTCCCTCCAACCCTTACTCCCACCTACTGAGTAGGAAAGCAATATATCAATTATACATGTGAAGTAATGAAATTGTTTCTTCATATTATCCATGTTGCAAAATTCAAAAGGGAGAAAACATAAAGTGAAGAAAGTATGTTTCGATCTATGCTCAAACAGACTTTGTCAGTTCTCCCTTTGAAGCTAGAGAGCATTTTCATCTGGGTTTTTTTTTTTGGAATTGTCTTGGATGGTTGTATTGACTAGAGTATCTAAATGCTTTACAATTGGTTATCACCACAATGTTACCATTACTATTCACACTGTTCTCCTGGTTCTGCTCACTTAATTTTCCATCAGTTCAAAAAGTCTTCTCAAGTTTTTCTGAAAACATTATCTCTCATCATTTCTTAAATCACAATAATATTCCATCTTAATCATATGTCATTATTTGTTCAACCATTTCCTAATTAGTGGGTATCCCCCTAATTTCCAATTCTTTGCCACCTCAAAAAGAGTTACTATAATTTTGTATAATACACACTTTTAATTAGTTACTCTGGGGTACGTAAGAATGGTATAAGTGGGTCAAAGGGTATGTACTTTAACAGCACTTTGGATGTAAATCCAAAATGTTTTCAATAAGGGTTGGACCAGTTCACAATTCTACCTACAGTTTATTAATATACCTATTTTTGCATGTTTCATCCAGCATTTGTCATTTGCCCTTTTTATTGTGTTTGCCAATCTGATATGTGTGAGGTAGCATCTCAGACTTATTTTAATTTTTATTTTTCTAATTAACAGGGATTTAGAGCAATTTTTCATGTGAATGGTAATTGCTTTGATTAGTTCTGAAAACTGACTGTTCTTTATCCTTTGATCATTTAAACCGTCAGGGAATGATTTTTATTTTTATAAATCAATTTCCTATATATTTGAGAAATAAAGTCCTTAATAGATAAGCTTGCTGTTATTTTTTCCTCATAATTTTTCCAGTTTCTTTCCAATTTTGACTTTTAATTTAATGTAATCAAGATAACCTATGTAATGTAATCAAGATAATCCTATGATCCTCTTTATCTCTTCTTTGATCCATAATTATTTTTTTTATCCATAGATCTGACAGTTGGATTTTCCAATATCACTTTAATTTGCTTTTATTATCACCATTTTTGTCTAAATCAGTTATTCATTTTGACCTTACATTGGCCCCAGGTCAGAAGCCCAGTGGCAGACTAGCTGTGAAGCTTCCATCCTCAGTACAGTAGACTAGTGGTCAGGTCTGGCAGGCCCAGAGACTCCAGCACAGAAAAACTCCTGTCCCCCAGCAAGAGAAGCAAGAGAAGCTAGAACTGAGCAAAAAAAAAAGCTCTGACCATGGAAAACTATTATGAGAACATGAAAGTTCAAAAGAAAATCAGAAGAGGACAATGTCAGAACAAACACATGTAAAACCTCAAAGAGAAATATGAATTGGTCTCAGACCCAAAAAGTTCTCCTTAAAGAGTTCAATTTTTCTTAAAAAGAAAATCAAATAAAATAAACAAAAGAAATATGTAGAGTAGAAATAATAGTTATGCAATAGAATCATTAAAAAAGAGTCAAGAACTTAATAAAGGGAGCATTAAAAAATAATTCCTTAAAATTTAGAATTCTTCAAATGGAAAAGAAAGTACAAAAGTCCGCTGAAAGAAATAATTTCTTAAAAATTTGAATTGTGCAAGTGGAAGCTAATGACTCTATGAGACATCAAGAATCAATCAAGCAAAGTCAAAGGAATAAAAAAAATAGAAGATAATGTAAAATACTTCTTTGGGAAAAAAAAAACAGATGATGTGGAAAATTGATGCAGGAAAGGTAATTTAAGAATTACTGAGCTACCTGAAAGTCATGATCAAAAAGAAAGAAAGAAAAAAAGAAAGAAACTGGACAGTATCCTTCAAGAAATTATCAAGAAAAAATGTACTGATATCCTAAAATCCGATTAAAATACAAGGAAGTAATATCAGCACTAAACATATATGATCCAATATGTATAGCATACACATTTCCAAAGAAGTCAAATGAGTTACAGGAGGAAATAAACAGTAAAAACATACTAATGGGGAGCATCAGGTTTCCCTCCCTCAGAACAAGATTACTATAACCACAAAATAAAGAAGAAAGAAATTGAGAAGTTGAATCATATTGTAGAAAAGTTAGATATTATAGATTTCCGAGCAAAAAAATGAATGGAGATAGAAAGGAATATACCTTTTTTCTCAGTGATATATTGCACCTACACAAAAATTGAACATGTATTAGAGCATAAGAACCTCAAAAATTCAGAAAGGCAGAAATGTTAAATGTATCATTTTCAGATCATGATGTGATAAAAATTACTTCAACAAAGGCCCATAGAAAGATAGATAAAAAAAATTATTTGGAAACTAAATAATCTAATCCAAAACATGAGTGGGTCAATAATATCATCAAAGATAATCACAATGAGATATATCAAAATTTATGGGATGCATCCAATACAATACTTAGGTAAAATGTATATCTCTGAATCCTTACATGAATAAAGTAGAGAAAGAGTAGATCAATGAATTGGGTATGCAACTAAAAAAGCTAGGAAAAGAAAAATTAAAAATCCCCAATTTAGTACTAGATTGGAAACCCTGAAAATCAAAGGATAGATTAGTAAAACTGAAAGGGAGAAAACCATTGAAGTAATAAGTAAAACTGAGAAATGGTTTTATGTGGTGGGGGGGGGGAGACAAGAAAATAGACAAGTCAATGGTTAATTAAATTTTAAAAAAGAAAAACAAATTATCTGTATCAAAAATGAAAAGGGAGAATTCATCACCAATGAAAAGGAAATTAAAGCAATAATAAGGAACTATTTTGCCTACTTGAATTCCAATAAATCTTACAATCTAAGTGAAATGGATGATTATGTACAAGAATATAAATACCCTATATCAATAGAAGAGGAAATAGACTACTCAAATAACTTCATTTTAGGGAAAAAATGTAATAAATCATTAATGAACTCCTTAAGAAGAATATCCCCAGGACAAGACAAATTCACAAATGAATTTTATGAAACATTTAAAGAACAATTAAGTCCAATGATGTGTGTGTGTGTGTGTGTGTGTGTGTGTGTATAAACAATTTGGGAGAATTGGCAAAGAAAGAGTTCTAGAAAATTCTCTTTAGGACACAAATATCATACTGATACATATACAAGGAAGAGCCACAACAGAGGAAAAAAGCTATAGACCAATTTACCTAAAGAATATCAATGCAGAAGTCTTAAATAAAATCCTAGCAAGTAGATTACTACACTCTATGAAAAGGATCATATGCTATGAGAAGGTGGGATTTGTATCAGGAATGCAGGACCAGTTCAATATTAGGAAAGCTATCAGCATAATTGATCTCACCAATAACAAAACCAGTAGAAATCATATAATTATCTCAATAGATGCAGAAGAAGCTTTTGACAAAATATAATACCCATTCCTATTTTTGGAAATTATACACACACACACACACAGACACATATAACATAAGATATATTTCAAATCATCAGAATGTATTATTGCAAAATGAGGATAAGCTAAAAAACCATCTCCATAAGATCAGGGATAAAGTAAGGATGACCTTTATCACTTCTATCATTTAATATTGGATAAGAAATGATAGCAATAAGAGAAGAAATTGAAAAAAATAAGATGCAGTAAGGAAACAAATTTATCCCTTTTTTTCAGATGATATGATGCTGTACTTAGAGAACCAATTGAAACATTACTTGAAATAATTAAAAACTATAGTAAGGTTGCAAGATGTATCCAGGATGGTAAGACAAGTTCACAATTCCACCAACAGTGCACTGGTGTCCTTATAAAATAAACCCATTTAGATCATCACCATTTCTATATATTATGATCAAAGCCCAACCACAAGAGATAGAAAGAGAATTTCTATTTAAAATAACTAGACAATATAAAATACTTGGAAGTCTACTGCCTAGACAAACTGCTGGAACTGAGGCCACCTTCTCTTGCTTTGCCCTACTTAGATCTGGGTATCAGTCTTAGATGGTGGTCTTGGGGTGAGGAGCACTGGTGTGGCAGAGCTTGTTGAGGCTGTGGAGAGAAAGTTCTCCTCACAGTTATGAGGCAAGTGCCTGGAAAAAAAAAAACACTTTGATAACAGTCATGTAAAAACCCAGAAATTTGGGACAAAGGACTCTCCATTCTGAAAGCAGAGGTCTACCATGGCAAAGAGCCTGAAAGTCAAGTAATTAGCTGGCAACATAGCAAACTGAGGGAGCACAATTAGACTATAAAATCAGTTTTTTGGATACAAAGAATATCAACACATAGAACCAGGAGAAGACAATAAAGTCAAAATTTCTGCATCAAAAGACTCTAAGAAAAATATGAACTGGTCACAGTTCATGAAGGAGTTCAAGAAGGACTTCAAAAATCAAGTAAGAGAAGTAGAGGAAAAAAATGGGAAGAGAAATGAGAATGATGTAAAAAAATCCTTAAAAAATGAGTCAATAGTCTGACTGAAGAAAATAACACCTTAAAATAGACTAACTGAAATGGCAAAAGAGCTCCAAAAAGCCAATGAGGAAAGAATGGCTTAAAATGCAGAATTGGCCAAATGGGAAAAAAAATTCAAAAATTCTTTGAAGAGAATCATTCCTTCAAAATTTGATTGGAGCAAATGGAAGCTAATGAATTTATGAGAAATCTAGATACAATAAAACAGATTGAAATGATGAAAAAAAATAGAAGGCAATGTGAAATATTTCATTGGAAAAACCACTGATCTGGAAAATAGATGCAGAAGAGATCATTTAAAAATTATTGGATTACCTGAAATCCATAATCAAAAAAAAATAGCCTAGACACCATCTTTCAAGAAATTATCAAGGAAACTTTCCCTAATATTCTAGAACCACAGGGAAAAATAGAAATTGAAAGAATTCACCAATCACCTCTTGAAAAAAATACCAAAAAGAAAATTCCAAGGAACATTATAGCCAAATTCCAGAGTTCCCAGGTCATGGTAAAAATATGACAAGCAATCAGGAAGAAACAATTTGAATATTGTGGAAACACAATATTCACACAAGATCTAGCAGCTGCTACATTAAGGGAATGAAGGGCTTTGGATATGATATTCTGGAAGTCAAAGGAGCTAGGATTTAAACCAAGAATCACCTATCCAGAAAAATTGAGTATAATTCTTCAGGGAAAAATATGGTCATTCTATGAAATAGAGGACTTTCAAGCATTATTTTTTTTTGCTTTTTGGAGGGCATTTGGGGTTAAGTGATTTGCCCAAGGTCACACAGCTAGTTTTTGTGTAAGTGTCAGAGGCCCAATTTGATCTCAGGTCCTCCTGACTCCAGGGCCAATGCTCTATGCACTGCATCACCTAGCTGCCCCCAATTTTCAAGCATTCTTGATGAAAAAAAAACAGAGTTGAATAGAAAATTTGTCTTTCAAATACAAGAATCATGAGAAAGAAAATAGGAAAAAGGAATCATGTGAAACTTATTAAAGTTGAACTATTTACATTCCTACATGAAAATATTATAATTATAATCATGAGACTTTTCTCAGTATGAAGATAGTTGAAGGGAATATATATGCATATGTATATAATGTATGTGTATATATGTATATATATATATATATATATATGTAAGAGTATGTGTGTGTTACATGTATACATAGAAAGAACAGGATGGGGTGAATATGAAAGGATGATATCTAAAAAAGAAAATTAAGAGTTGAGAGAAGAAACATTTGGAGAAGGAGAAAGGGAGAGATAGAATTGGATAAATTATTTCACTCAAAAGAGGCAAGAGAAAACTGTTGCAATAGAGGGGTAGAGCAGAAAGGAAAAAGGGAATGAGTCATCCTTACTCTCATTGGATTTGACTTAAGGGAATAAACATGCATACTCAATTGGATATTTTACACTGAAGGAAAGTATTGGGGAAGGGTATAAGAGGGGGCATGATATAAGTGAAGGCAGATTGGGGGAGAGGATAGTTAGAAGCAAACACTTTTGAAAATGGTCAGGATCAAAGGAGAAAATAAAATCAATGGAGGGCGGAATAGGATGGAGGGAAATATAGTTAATCTTTTAGTTATTCTTTCACAATATAACTACTATGGAACTGTTTTGCATAACTACAAATGTACAGCCTATATTGAATTGCTTGTCTTCTACTGGGGGTGGGTGAGGAGGGAAGAAGGGAAAGAATCTGGAAAACAAAGTTGTTTTTTTTTAATGTTAAAAAGTGTTTTTTTACATGCAACTGGGAAATAAGATATACAGGCAATGTGGCATAGAAATCCATCTTGCCCTACAAAAAAGTAAGGGGGGGGATAGGAGTAGGTTATAGGGGAGGACATAAGAGGGAACAGATTGGGGAAAAGAGTTTTCAGTATGCTTGCTATCTTGAGGTGTGTGGTAGAGGAGAGATGGAGAGAAAAGTTGTAACTCAAAATCTTGTGGAAATAAATGTTGAAAACTAAAATATAAATAAATTTATAAATTACAAAAAATTAATTTGTATGCTTTACCACTTGGAGCATACATATATTTAGTGTTGATATTACTTCATTGTCTATAGTATCATTTAGCAAGATGTAGTTTCCATCCTCATCTGTTTAAATTGGATCTATTTTTGCTTTTGCTTTGTCCAAGTTCAGGATTGCTCCTGCTGCTTTTTTTTCCCCTTCAGCTAAAGCATAATAGATCATGCTCCAGTCCCTTACCTTTACTCTGTGTATGTCTCTGCTTCATGTGCGTTTCTTGTAAACAACTTACTGTAGGATTCTGGTTTTTGATCCTGTGCTGTACACTTCTGTTTTATGGGAGAGTTCATCCCATTAACATTCAGAGTTATGATTACTAACTGTATTTCCCTCCATCCTGTAATTCCTCCTGTTTTTCCTCTTTATCATTTTACCCTTTCCCTGCTCAAAAGTGTTTTCCTTCTGTCTACTGTCTCCTGAAGTCTACCATGTCTTCTGTCAGTCTCCTTACCACCTTTATTTAATCTAGTCCCCTCCTTCTTTCCTGTTGGCTAAAATATTTAGTTGATTATGTATATAATTCACTCTTTGAGCTAATACTGATGAGTGCAAAGTTCAAGTGATGTCCATTGCCCACATTCTCATCTTTTACTGTACACTAAATTTTTTATACCTGTTCATGTGAAATAATTTACTCCCTTCTACCTCTCCCTTCTTTTTTAAATTATATTTTATGTTTATTTTGAGTTTACATCAATCATTTCCACAAGATTTTGAGTTACAAATTTTCTCCCCATCTTTCCCCTACCCACCACCTGAAAACAGCAATCTCACTGTATACCCCCTCCCCCAATCTGCTCTCTCCTATATCCTCCCCCATTTACCCACACCGACTTTCCAGTAGAGCAAGATGGATCTCTATACACCAGTGCCTATATATCTTATTTCCCAGTTGCATGTAAAAAATAATGACTTTTTTAAACATTTGATTTTAAAACTTTGAATTCCAGATTCCTTCCCTTCTTCCCTCATCACTCACCCTTACTGGGAAGATAAGCAATTCCATATAGGTTGTACATGTGTAGCTACTCAAAACATTTCCATAGTGGATATATTGTGAAAGACAGATTTTATTTACCTCTATCCTATCCTTCCCCCCAACTTGTTCTATTCTCCACTTTGACCATGTCCCTTTTCAAAACTGTGTGCTTTTAAATCCCCCCTCCAACCTAGACTCCCTTCCATCATTCTCCCTCTCATCCTCTTCCCCCCAAAGCTCCTATAAGGCAAGATACCCTAATTAATGTGTCCGGCATTCCTTCCCTAAGCCAAATCCAATGAGAGTAAGTTTGACCCATTCCATTTTCCCTTCCTGTTCTTCCCTTCCATTGTAAAAATTTTATCTTGCCTCTTCTATACGAGATAATTTACCCCATTCTGTCTCTCCCAATCTTTTCTCATTATATTCTTCTCTCACATCTCAATTTCACCTTTTAAATATCATGCTTTCCTGTTCAATTGGTCATGTGCCCTTTGAATATGGATACTTGTATATATATATATATATATATATATATATATATAT
>NW_027186442.1:1759273-1807893 GCF_028583685.1 Petaurus breviceps papuanus | reverse complement strand
TATATATATATATATATATATATATATATATATATGTATATATATATATATAATGTATATATATATATGTATATGTATATATATACATACTCATATAAGTATGCATAGGCCTATAAACCCTCCTATATAAACATATTTATGTATGTGTGCATATATACATTCATAATTCTTCTAACTATTCTCATACTGAGAAAAGTTTCATAAGTTACACTTATATTTTTTTCCATGTAGAAATGTAAGTAGTTCAACTTTGATAAGTTCCTTATGATTTCTTTTCCCTGATTACTTTCTCATGCTCCTCTTGCTTCTTGTATCTGAATGTCAAATTTTCTATTCAAATCTGTTTTTTTTTTTGTCAAGAATGCTTGAAATCCCTGTTTCATTGAATAACCATATTTTCCCCTGAAACATGATACTCAGTTTTTCTGGGCAGGTGATTCTTCATTTTAATCTGAGCTCCTTTGTCCTCCAGATTATGATATTTCAAAAAAGCTGCCAAATCCTGGGTTATCCTGATTGTGTTTCCACAATGTTCAAATTGTATCTTCTTGTCTGCTTGTAATATTTACTCATTGATTTTGGAAATCGAGAACCTAGCTATAAGATTCCTAGGAGTTTCCTCTTTGAGATCTTTTTCAAGAGGTAATCAGTGGATTCCTTCAACCTCTATTTTGCCCTCTGGTTCTAAAACATCAGGGCAGGGGGCAGAGAGTCAAGATGGTGGAATAGAAACAAGACCTCTGCATGACTCCAGCTCTTACCACCTCCAATCCATGTAAATGGGGACTCTGAACAAACTTTGGAGCTACAGAACCCACAAAATGACAGAGAAGCTAACTTCCTTCTGAGGACAGCCCAGCAGTCCTGTAGGAATTGGCCAGTGCAGCGTTCTGGGAGCCAATCCTAGTCCCAAACCAGGCTTCAGCCCCACAGTGGGCCTGTCTTGCCTCTGACTGGAGGGACTCCAGATCACCAGCAGCTGTGGCGGTCCAGAATTATCAACACATAGATGCTAAGGACAAAGTGAGAGGTCAGTGCACTGTGGACTTTGGGACCCAGTAGTTGAGAGTGCATCAGCTTTTCCCCCAGGACGAGAAGCAGCTAAGGGCGGTGGCACAGTGTTTTGGTGTGAAGCTACCCTGTCCTACTGTAGAAAAAAGCCCCAAAGTCAAGTAATTGAGTGGCAACATGACCAGGCAAAGGAAGCAAAGCAAAGAGAAGATTCCAACATTAGACTCCTATTTGGGGGACAAAAAAGATCAAAGCATGGAACAAAAGGAAGACAGTGAAGTCAGAACTCCTACCCCAAAAGCTTCAAAGGAAAATATGAGCTGGTTACACGCCATAGAAGACCTTAAGAAGCAGATAAGAGAAATGAAGGAAAAATTGGGAAGAGAAATGAGAACCATGCAAGAAAATTATGAAATGAGAGTCAACAGCCTGACTGAGGAAAATAACACCTTAAAAAATAGAGTAACTCAAATGGCAAAAGAGTCTAAAAAAGGCGATGAGAAAAAGAATGTCTTAAAAAGCTGAATTTGCCAGATGAAAAAAGAATCTCAAAAACTCACTGAGGAGAATCATTCCTTCAAAATTATATTAGAGCAAATGGAAGATAAGATTTTATGAGAAATCAAGATTCTGTTAAACAGATCCAAACAAATGAAAGAATAGAAGGTAATGTGAAATAACTCATGGGAAAAACTACTGACCCTGGAAAATATATCCAGGAAAGATAATTTAAAAATTGTTGGACTACTGAAAGCCATGATCAAAGAAAGAACCTAGAAATCATCCTCCAAGAAATTCTCAAGGAAAACTGCCCTGATATTCTAGAACCAGAAGGCAAAATAGAGGTTGAAAGAATCCACCGATCACTTCCTGAAAAAGATCCCAAAAAGAAAACTCCTAGGAATATTATAGCCAGGTTCTGAAATTCCCAGATAAAGAAGAGAATATTACAAGCATCCAAGAAGAAATGATTTGAATATTGTTCAAACACAATCAGGATAACTCAGCATCTGGCAGCTTCTACACTGAGGGATCAAAGGACTTGGAATATGATATTCTGGAGGGCAAAGTAACTGGGATTAAAACCAAGAGTCACCTACCCAGAAAAACTGAGTATCATGTTTCAGGGAAAAATATGTTCATTCAGTGGAATAGAGGACTTTCAAGAATTCTTGCTGAAAAAACCAGAGTTGAATAGAAAATTTGACATTCAGATACAAGAAGCAAGAGAAGCATGAGAAGGTAAAAAGGTAAAAGAAATCATAAAGAACTTATCAAAGTTGAAGTATAAACATACTTACATGGAAAAATGATTATTATAACTAATGAAACTTTTCTCAGTATGAAAATAGTTGAAGGGATTATATGTGTGTGTGTCTATATCGGAGGGTATAGGGGCGTATGAATACATATGTGAATCTGCGTATATATGTATACAGGCATACATAGAGGACACAGAACCAATATAATATGAAGGAATGATTCTTAAAAGGTGAAATAAAGAGGTGAGAGAGTAATATAATGAGAGGAGATGGGGAGAGACAGAATGGGGTAAACTCTCATGTAGAAGAGGCAAGGGAAAATGGTTACAATGGAGGGGAAGAACAGGAAGGCAAAAGGGAATGGGTCTACCTTATTCTCATTGAATTTGACTCAGGGAGGAAATGAAATACACGTTAAAAATGGTATCACACCCTACAGGAGAGTAGGGAGGAAGGGAATGAGAGGAGGGTTGATGGAAGGATGGGCAGGCCTGGGGAGGAGGGAAGTTGGAAGCACCCATTTTTGAAAAGGGATGGGATCAAAATAGAGAATAGAACAAGTGGGAGTTGGGATAAGAGGTTGGATAAGTTGGTCTTTTACAATATATCTACTATGTTAATGTTTTGCATTGCTTCACATGTACAACCTATACTGAACTGCTTGTCTTTCCAATAAGGGAGTTTAAAAAGGGAGGAAGGGAATGAATCTGGAATTCAAAGTTTTAAAATAAAATGTTTATATATATATAGGCATAGAGATCCACCATGACCTACTGGACAACTCTAAGGGGGTATGGGAGAAGACATGGGAGAGAGCAGACTGGAGGAGGAGATATCCTGTGGGACTACTATTTTGGAGTGGTGGGTAGGGGAAAACGGGGAGAAAATTTGTAGCTCAAAATCTGGCAGAAATGAATGACGTAAATCAGAAGTTAATAATGCATTTGAAAAATGAAAAAAAAATAAAACATCATTTTCCTTGAGGATTTCTTGAAGGATGATTTCTAGTTTCTGTTTTGATCATGGCTTTCAGGTAGTCCAATAATTTTTTAATGATCTCTCCTGGTTCTATTTATCAGATCAGTGGTTTACCCGATGAGATATTTCACATTGCCTTTTATTTTTTCATTTGTTTGGATCTGTTTAATAGTATCTTGATTTCTTATAAACTCACTAGCTTCCATTTGTTCCAGTCTAATTCTGAAGGAATTATTGTCTTCAGTGGGTTTTTGAGATTCTTTTACCATATAGGAAATTTGGCTTTTTAAGGCATTTTTCTCCTCATTGGCTTTTTGAGCCTCTTTTTCCATTCAAGTTACTCTATTTTTAACGTGTTATTTTCTTCAGTTAGGTTGTTGACTCTCTTTTCATGATTTTCTTGCATTATTCTTTTTTCTCTTTCCATTTTTTCCTCCACTTCTATTATTTTGTTTATAAAATCCTTCTTAAGCTCTTCTATGGCCTGTAAGCAGTTCATATTATTCTTGGAAGCTTTTGGTACATGAGTTCTGACTTCTCTGTGTTCCTCCTGCTCCATGCTTTGATCCTTTTTGTCCCCAAAATAGGAGTGTAAAGTCAGGTTGCTCTGCTTGCTTTGCTTCCTTTGCTTGCTCATATTGCCACTCAAATACTTGATGTTTGAGCATTTTGCCACAGTAGAATTCTGCTTACTGAGAGGAGAGCTTTGTTCCAAATTGCTGGGGTTTTCACAGCTGCCAGAGCTATTAGTTGGCTGCCCTTTCTGAAGCCTCCACAGGTTCTGGCACCTGTTCACACAGCCCAGGACATCTACCCTAGACAATGATCCAGATCCAAGCAGGTTAAAGCAAGAGCGATTACCCCTCAGACCGGTTGCTTAGTTTCCCTACAATCTGCAGGACAGGAACTTTGAAGCAGCCATGCATTGGTGGCCAAGGCTTCTCAGACACTTTTCCCTCTGGGGGCACAGGCCAGAACACACTCTGAGACCCCCTGTTCCCAAAGTCCACACTGACCTCTCATTTTGTCATTGGCATTTATGGGTTGATAATTCTGGAAACCACCACAGCTGTTGGTGATCCACTCTCTTGAATCCCTCCAGCCACAGCTGGATGGGGCCACCCTGAGGCTAAAACTGTGGGCTCATGCGGGGCTGTGAACTGCTCCCAGCACACTGTGAAGGAACCTTCCTGCTAGCCTGCCGGGCTGCCTTCAGCAGGAGATTTGTTTCTCTCTGTCACTTTGTGGGTTTTGTAGCCCTATGTTGCGGGCGTTTGCCCTCACAACAGATCTAGACGACTAGCCCCACGGCCCTCTCACTTACCCATCCCGGGTCTTCGGTCGTCACCGGCCCCTCACGGGGAAAAACACCAGACAGAAGGCGGAGGAGTGAAGCGGGGTGGTTTATTCTTCAACAGTTACATGGCGGAGAGAGAGAGAGAGAGAGAGAGAGAGCGCCCTCTCACACAAGAAAATATATAGCGAGTCCGAGCCAATCAGATCACAGTTTTACATTTATGGCCTCATATGGTGATCACCCCCATGGCCTTATATGGAGATCACCCCATCAAGCTTATACATATTCATTTAAGCAACCATGGCACTGCCCATAAACCCCTCCCCCTCCCCCATCAGCCCTAAAGTTTGTTTAGAGTCATTTTTATAGATATTTGAGGTGGTTATGTGGGGAGCACATGGAGTTTTCTTGCTTCTCCTGCCCCTTCCTTCTTCACCCAGTGTACTCCTATTTCTTGTCCCTTAATTATTTTTTATGTCATTCTTTCAAACTCAATTTGTACCTGTACACTCTATGTACATTCCTGCTAACTGTACTATTAGTGGTACATTTTTTTAAAGAATTTCAAGGATCATCTTCTCATTTAGGGATGTAAACAGTTCATTCCCATTGAATTCCTTATGTTTCTTTTCCTTTTTTTAACCCCTTTAATTTATCTTGAGTTTTGATATCAATTTTATTTTTATTCATTTCTGGTCTTCTCCTTATGAAAACTTGAAATACTTCTATTTAATTTAATTTAATAACCATTTACCCAGAAGTATTATGCTTAATTTCACAGGTATTTCATTCTTGTTTATATTTCTAACTCCTTTGCCTTCTTGAATATCATGTTCCATAACTTCTGGTCCTTTCATCTTGAATCTGCTATGTCCTATATAATTCTGATTGTGGCTCTCAAATATTTCAATTGTTTCCTTCTGGCCACTTGAAGTATTCTTTTCTTGATCTGATAGTTCTGTAATTTGTAATTTGGCTATAGTAGTTATATTTATATATATATATACAGAGAGAGAGACAGAGACAGAGACAGAGACAGAGACAGAGAGACAGAGAGAGAGAGAGAGAGAGAGAGACATAGAGAGAGAGACAGAGAGAGAGAGAGAGACAGAGAGAGACAGAGAGAGACAGAGAGAGTAGTATATAAAGTTCCCTGTAGGATTTTTTTTTACTTTAATCTCTTCCCTGAAGTAATCAGTGAATTTTTTTAATACCTATTTTGCCTTTCGGTTTGAAGATATCTAAGACATTTTTCTTGATAATTTCTTAAAAGATACTTTCCAGTTCATTTTTTTGATTACGGCTTTCAGGTAGTTCAATGATTATGACATTGTCTATCTTGGAGCTATCTTCCAGGTCAATTGTTTTTCCAATGAAATACTTCAAATTTTTACATTTTCTTCTATTTTTTTTTCATTCTCTTGAACTTATTTGATCAGTTCTTGATGCTCATAGAACCATTGGTTTCCACTTGCAAAATACTAACTTTTCAGGAATTGTTTTCCTCAGTTAGCTTCTGTATTTCCTTTTCCCTTTTGCCAGTTGTAATTTTTAGGGAGTTGTTTTCTTCAATAGATTTTTGTATCTCCTTTTCAATTTGATGAATTCTACTTTTTTTTGCCTTCTTGGAGTGCAATTGGGGTTAAGCAAATTGCCCAAGGTTACATGGCTAATGTGTGTGTGTGTGTGTGTTAAATGTCTGAGCCCAGATCCGAACTCAGGTCCTCCTGACTCCAGGGCCAGTGCTTTACTCACTGCGCCACCTAACCACACCCTAAATTCTACTTTTTAAGCAGTTGTTTTCTTTTTTCCAAACTGTTCATGATTTTTTGATAATTCTCTTACATCACTCCCATTTGTTTTCCAACTTTTCCTTCTTACGTGATTTTAAAGCTCTCCTTGAGCACTGCCATGAGTTCTTTCTGAGCTTGAGATCAATTCCCATTTTTCTTTAGGGTTTTCTCCATGTGGGTTTTCTCCAATGTTTTGACATTGATGTCCTCTTCTGAGTTTGTGTCTTGCTCTTCTCTGTCATCATAATACCTTTCTGTAGTCAAATTCTTCTTTTGTTGTTTTTTGTTCATCATTTTTGGTCTTTTTGCTATTTGTTTTCAAATTTGAGCTCTGCTCCTGAGTTGGGAGAGACACTGTCTCAGGATTCTTGCTCCAGGGGCTCCAGGTCCTGGCTGTTTACTTAGTGATCCATTGATGTTTACCTGAGGCCCACTTGGAATCCTTGAGTCTGGTTCTGTACAGAAGGGCAGGGTAGGGAGTGCTTGGTACTGCAAAGGGCTGTCAGGGTATGGCCGCATAACTGGTTCTGAGTCAGGGTCATACTGCTGGTGTCTGGCATGTGCTGAGGCTGGTAGGGTAATTCTGCTTTTCCCCAGGGTTAAACTGAAGCATATGGTGGATCCTGCACTGGAGGCAACTTTCCTCTTCAGGTACCAGTAGGAATGGCATATACTTGTTTTTCCTGAGATATGACAAAAAACAGAGAAATCTGACTTCTGGTAGCTATCTGTTTGCCTGGGCTATGCTGAAGTATGTGGTGGTCTTCATTGGAATAATCTGTCCATTCCCCTTGTTATGCTAATGCTTTGGGGGCTCACAGAGATGGTGTTTGTCTGCTCCACCATGGTGGGCCTCAGGATCTCATGCTAGTTTGCTGAGATATAGCTTGCTGTGATACTTTCTCTCCTAGATGTCATTCCCATTTTACACAGTGAGGCAGACATTTCTTGCTGATTGTCCAAGTTGTTTTTTTAACTAAAAGATTGTTTCACCTCATTTTTTTTGCTGGTTCTGATGTCTCAAAATTTGTTTAGGGGCACTATGTTATGGTTGTAGGTGAATATGGGCAAGTTAGAGTGATTTGTTGCTTACTCCACCATCTTGGCTCTCAGAATGGTAGCATTCACTTTAAATCAATCTTGTCCTTGGGATATTTTTTTAAGGAGCTTAATTATGGCTGCTTCAGTTTGTTTTGTCTGAGATGGTATTATTAAAGTATTCCATTTCCTGTTCTGTTAATCTGGGCAGTTTACATTTTCTTAAGAATACATTTCAATTGCTTAGTCAGTTTTACTGACATAACTGAGCAAAATAACTCTTAATAATTGCTTTATTTTTTTTCTTTCTAGAATTTAATTAAATTCCTTTTTTTGCTTTTTTAAATATTTATTTATTTAATTGTTTTTAGTTTACAACATTGAGTTCCACAAGCTTTTGAGGTAAAAATTTCCCCCATCCCTCTCCTCCCCCCCAACTCGCTATGGCAGCATGTAATCCAATCTAGGTTCTAAAAATACCTTCTCATGTAACATTAGACAAGTTGTAAAGAAGGATTATAACCAATGGAATGAACAATAAAAAGGAAGGAGCAAAATAAAACAAAACAAGAGAGAGAGAGCAAGTAGTTTACTTCAATTTGCATTCAGATTCTGTAATTCTTTCTCTGGATATGGACAGCACTTTCCATCATGAGGTTTTTGGCATTGTCTTATACCATGTTATTATAGCATGGCTGAGAGGAGCCCAGTCTATCAAAGTTAGTTATCACAGATACAATGTGCTATAATTGTGTACAATGTCCTCCTGGTTCTGCTCCACTCACTCAGCATCAGTATATATAGATTTCTCCAGGTTATTATAAAGTCCATTTGCTCCTCATTTCTTACGGCACAATAGTATTCCATTACATTCATATACCATAACTTTTTTAGCCATTCTTTAATTGATGGGTATCCCCTTGATTTCCAGTTCTTTGTCACCACAAAAAGAGATGCTATAAATATTTCTTGTACATACAGGTCCTCCTCCTACTTGTATGAGCTCTAGAAGAGGTATTGTTGGGACAAGCGGTATGCACTTATTTATAGCCCCTTGGGCATAGTTCCAAATTGCTCTCCAGAATAGTTGGATCAGTTCACAACTCCTCCAGCAATTCATTAGAGGTCCAATTTTCCCACATCTTCTCCAGCATTTATCATTTTCCTGTTTTCTTATGTTAGACAATCTGATTGGTGAAATGTGGTACCTCAGATTTGTTTTAATTTGCATTTCTTTGATCAATAGTGATTTAGAGCATTTTTATATGCTTATAGATATCTTTAATTTTTTCCTCTGAAAAATTGCCTGTTCATATCCTTTGACCATTTATCAGTTGGGGAAATGACTTCCATTCTTATATATTTAACACAATTATTGGTATATTTTAGAAATGAGGCCTTTAGCAGAGACACTGGTTGAAAAAAATGCTTTCCCAATTTTGTGCTTCCCTCCTAATCTTGGTTACATTGCCTTTGTTTGTACAAAAACTTTTCAATTTAATGTGATCAAAATTATCCATTTTACATTTTCTAATGCTCTCTCTCTTATTTGATCATAAATTCTTCCCTTCTCCATAAATCTGACAGGTAGACTATTCTTTGTTTTCCCAGATTGCTTACTGTATCAGCCTTTATATCTAAATTGTGAACTTGTTTAGACTTTATTTATGTATGCAGTGTAAGATACTGGTCTATATACAGTTTCTGCTATACTATTTTCCTGTTTCCCCAGCAGTTTTTGTGAAATAATAAGTTCTTATCACAGAAGCTGGAGTCTTTGGGTTTAACAAACAGTAGATTACTATACTCATTGACTACTCTGTCTTGTGTACCTAATCTATTCCACTGATCCAATATTCTATTCCTCAGTCAGTACCAATTAGTTTTGATGACTACTGCTTTATAGCGCAGTTTAAAATCTAATATAACTAGGCCACCTTAACCAGTCATTATTTTCATTATTTATCTCAATATTCTGGACATTTTGTTCTTCAAGATGAATTGTGTAATTATTTTTTGTAGCTCTATAAAAAATTTTTTGGTAGATTTATTGGTATGGAACTAAATATGTAAATTACTTTAGGTGAAATTGTCATTTTTATTATATTAGTTAGACCTAACCAGGGGCAAATGATGCTTTTCCAATTATTTAGATCTGACTTTTTGTGTGTGAAAAGTGTTTTGTAATTGTGTTCATAGAGTTTCTGGGTTTGTTTTGGCAGGTAGACTCCCAAATATTTTATAATGTATACATTAACTTTAAATGGGATTTCTATTTCTATTTCTTGCTGTTGGCCTTTCTTAGAAATGTATAGGAATGCCAAAGATTTGTATGCCTTCATTTTATATCCTTCCTCTTTGTTAAATTTATTATTTCAAGTAATTTTTTTACTTGATTCTCTGGGATTCTCGAAGTGTATCATTGTATCATCTGCAAAGAATGATAACTTAATCTCTTCTTTGCCTAATCTTATTTCTTTGATTTCTTTTTCTTCTCTTAGTACTACAGCTAACATTTCTAGTACCAAATTGAAAAACAGAGGAAACATCCTTACTTCATCACCGATTTTATTGGAAATGCTTCTAACTTATCCCCATTATGTATAATACTTAGCTGATGGTTTTAGATAGTTGCTACTTTTTATTTTAAGGAATACTTTATTTATTTCCCTTGCTTTCTTGTGTTTTTAATAAGAATAGATGTTGTATTTTGTCAAAAGCTTTTTCTGCATCTATTGGGATAATCATATGGTTTCTACTACTTTTGTTGTGGATATGATCAATTATACTGATAGTTTTCCTAATATTGAACCGACCTGGCATTCTTGGAATAAATCCTACCTGACCATGATAACTTGCTATAATGTTTTTGCTAATATTTTATTTTAAAATTTTGCCTCAGGGGTGGCTAGGTGGTGCAGTAAATAGGATATCAATACTGGAGTCAGGAGGACATGAGTTCAATCAGGCCTCAGACACAACACCAAAATTAGCTGTGTGACCTTGGGCAAGTCACTTAACCCCAAGTGCCCTCAAAAAAAAAATAAGAGGGCAGCCAGGTAGCACAGCGAGTAAGAGCACCGGTCCCAGTGTCGGGATGACATGGGGATCGAATCCGGGCTCAGACACTTAGCACCCACCCAGAAACACCTGGCCATGTAACCTTGAGCAAGTTACTTAACCCCAATTACTTAAAAAAATAGCAGCTATATTCATGAGGGAAATTGGTCTTTAATTGTCTTTCTCTTTTTTGACTTCCTGATTTAGGTATCAGCACCATATTTATACCATAAAAAGAATTTGGTAGGACTCCTTTCTCACCAATTTTCCCAAATAGTCTAAAATGTTTTGGAATTAATGATTATTTAAAGGTTTGATAGAATTCACTTGTAAATTCATCTGGCCCTGGAAATTTTTCCTAATGAGTTCATTGATGACTTGCTCAATTACTTTTCCTGAGATGGAGTTATTCAAGATTTTTACTTCCTCTTCAGTCAATCTGGAAAACATGTTTTTGTAAATATCCATCCATTTCACTAAGACTGTCAAATTTATGGGCATACAATTGGACAAAATAATTCCTAATTATTTTTTTAACTTCCTCTTTATTGGGAGCTAAATTCACCCTTTTTGTTTTGGATATTGGTAATTTGGTTTCCTTCTTTCTTTTTATAAATCAAATTGACTAAAGGTTTATCAATTTTATTGTATTTTTTTCATAAAACCATCTCTTAGTTTTACTTATTAGTTCAATAATTTTCTTAATTTTCTATTTTATTAATTTCTCCTTTGGTTTTCAGTATTTCTGATTTATTATTTAGTTTGGGGTTTTAAGTTTGTTCTTTTTCTATCTTTTTCAGTTGCATACCCAATTTATTGATCTCCTTTTTCTCTATTTTATTCTTGTAAGCATTCAGAGATACAAAACTTCCCTTAACAACTGCTTTCCCTGCATTCCATAAGTTTTGGCATGTTGTATCCTTATTATCTTTTACTTGAATGAAGTTACTGTTTCTACAATTTGTTTTTGACCCACTCATTCTTAAGGATTAGATTATTTAGTTTCCAATTAGTTTTTAGTCCCTTTCCATATCCTTTAATTATGCATATTTTATTGCATCATGATCTGAAAAATGACGCATTTACTATTTCTGCCTTTCTGCACTGGATTGTGAGGTTTTTATGTCCTAGTATGTGACCAAATTTTGTGTATCTGCCATGTGCCACTGAGAAGAAGGTATATTCCTTATTATACTCATTCAGTTTTCTCCTGAGATCTATCATATGTGAGTTCTGTAAAATTCTATTCATTTCTTTAGCTTCTTACCTGTTTATTTTGAGATTAGAGTTATCAAGTTGAGAGAGGATGAGTTTGAGGTCCCCCACTAGTATAGTTTTGCTATGTATTTCTTCATCTAACTCCCTTTACTTCTCCCCTAAGGATTGGGATGCTATACCACTTGGCATATATATGTATAGTAATGATTTTTTTTGCATTGTCTATGGTGTCTTTTAGCAGGATATATTTTCCTCTCATTTCTTTTAATTAGATCTATTTTTGCTTTTACTGTCTCTGAGTTTAGGATTGGTACCCCTGTTGTTTTTGTTTGTTTGTTTGTTTGTTTGTTTGTTTGTTTAACTTTAGCTGAAGTGTAATATATTCCACTCTAGCCTTTTACCTTTACCCTCTGGGTATGCCTCTGTTTCAAATGTTGTTCTTGTAAACAGCATATTGTGAGATTAGGGCTTTTAATCCATTCTACTATCCACCTCTGTTTTATGGGAGAGTTCATTCCATTCACATTTATAGTTATTATTCTATCTCTGTCTTTCCATCATATTCCCTACCATTTATGCTTTTTTTGTTTGTTTTTTTTCTTTTTTTAAATAAAATTTTATGTTTATTTTAGTTTACATCATTCATTTCCACAGGATTTTGAGTTACAAATTTTCTCCCCATCTTTCCCCTACCCACCACCTGAAAACAACGATCTGACTGTATATCCCCTCCCCCAATCTGCTCTCTCCTATATTCTCCCCTGTGCCCCCTCTGACTTAATGGTAGGGCAAGATGGATCTCAATACCTCAGTGCCTGTATATCTTATTTCCCAATTGTATGAATAATAATAATAATATTTTAAAAAACATTTCATTTTAAAATTTTGAATTCCAGATTCTTCCCCCTCCTCCTTTGTCACCCATCATTACTGGGAAGATAAGCAATACAATATAGGTTGTGCATGTACAGTTACACAAAACATTCCCAAAGTGGATATATTATGAAAGATTGACTACATTTCCCTCCATCCTATCCTGCTTGTTCTCTTCTCTACTTTGATCCTGTCCCTTTTCAAAAGGGTGTGCTTCTAACTACCCTCCCCCCTGACCTTCCCTCCCCTCCATCATACTCCCTCTCATCCCCTCCCCCCCCTACTCTCCTGTAGGGCAAGATACACAATTTACTGTGTATGGCATTCCCTCCCTAAGCCAAATTCAATGAGAGTAAGGTTGACCCATTGCCTTTTGCCTTCCTGTTCTTCCCCTCCATTGTAACAGTTATACTTTGCCTCTTCTATATGAGATAATTTACACCATTCTGTCCCTCCCCATCTCTTCTCATTATATTCTTCTCTCACCTCTCAATTTCACCTTGTAAATATCATCCCTTCCTATTCAATTACTCCTGGGGCCTCTGCCTATGTATACCTGTACACAATATACACATTCACTTATGTATTCATATTCATATATACCCTAAGTTTTGCTGAGTAGGTGATTTTTGCTTTTAATCCTAGCTCCTTTGTCCTCCAGAATATCATATTCCAAGCCCTTCACTCCCTTAATGTAGAAGCTGCTAGATCTTGTGTTATCCTCATTGTGTTTCCAAAGTATTCAAATTGTTTCTTCTTGGCTGCTTGTAATATTTTCTCCTTGATCTGGGAAATACAGAAACTAGCTATAATATTCCTAGGAGTTTTCTTTTTAGAATCATTTTCAAGAGGTGATAGGTGAATTCCTTCTATTTCTATTTTGCCCACTGGTTCTAAAATATCAGGGCAATTTTCCTTAAGAATTTCCTGAAGTATGATTTCTAGGTTCTTTTTTTGATCGTGGCTTTTAGGTAGTCAAAACATATTTAAATGATCTCTCCTGGATCTATTTTCCAGGTCAATGCTTTTTCCAGTGAGATATTTCACATATGTCTTCTATTTTTTCATTTCTTTGGATCTGTTTGATAGTATCTTGATTTCTCATAAAGTCATTAGCTTCCATTTGCTCCAATCTAATTCTGAAGGAATTATTCTCTTCAGTGAGCTTTTGAAATTCTTTTTCCATCTGGCAAATTCTGCTTTTTAAGGCCTTTTTCTCCTCATTGGCTTTCATTTATGCTTTTATTCCCGACTTTTTTTTTTTTAAGCAATAGGGGTTAAGTAACTTGCTCAAGGTTACACGGCCAGTTATTTCTGGGTGTGGTGCTGAGTATCTGAGCCCAGATTTGATCCAGGTCATCCTGACACTGGAGCTGGTGCTCTTACTCGCTGAGCCACCAGGCCACCCTTAAGCAATTGGGGTTAAGTAACTTGCTCAAGGTTACACGGCCAGGTGTTTCTGGGTGGGTGCTAAGTGTCTGAGCCCGGGATTCTATCTCCAGGTCTTCTCAACACTGGAGCCGGTGCTCTTTACTCGCTGTGCTACCTGGCCTCCCCCATTTATGCTTTTATTTATCTCTTCTCTCTTCCCCTTCTTAAGCTTTTTTCCTTTTGACCTCCCTCCAAATTCCCTCCCTGTTACCCCCTTTTTCCTACTCTTTCCCCTCACTCCTTCTTTCTCCACTTCTAACCACCCCCCTTTTCTTTTGCCTTTCCCTTCCTACTGCCTGTAGAACACATTAGATTTTTATACTTAACAATGTGTTATTCCTTCCTTGAACAAAATTCGATGAGAGTATATCTCAAAAAATGCTCCTCTCCCTCCTTCCTTTCCCTCTATCATAATATGTTTTTATGCCCTTGATGTGGCATAATTTACTCTTTTCTTTCTCCTCCTTTTCGTCTTCTACCATTACAAACCCTTTGAACCCCTTAATAAGGTTTTTTATCATCATGATATTTAATTTATACCCACACCCTCTATCTATTTATATCCCTTTTAAATGTCATGATAATTAATTCTCAATATTAACAGGTATCACCCTCCCATATAGGGATATGAACAGCTTGCTCTTACTGAATAACAAGTTGTGTGTGAGTGTGTGTTTTCCCTGTTTTCCTTTTTATGTCTCTGTTAAGTCTTATATATGGAGATCAAATCTCCCATTGAGCTCTGGTCTTTTCCTTAAATTATTTCATTAAATTACTATCTCCTTGCCTGAAAGATTATGCTCAATTTTGCTGGGTAGTTGATCCTTTGTTGTAGTCCAATGTCTTTTGCCATATGATATATTATATTTCAATCCCTCCAGTCTTTTAATGTAGAAATTGCTGGGTCCTGTCTGATCCTATCTGCAATTCCTTCATATTTGAATTGTTCCTTTCTGACTGCTTGAAGTATTTTCTCCTTGACCTGATATTTCTGGAATTTGGCTACAATATTTTTGGAGTTTTCAATTTGAGTTCTCTTTCAGGAGGTATTTAGTAGATTCCTTTGATATCTATTTTACCCTCTGGTTCTAGGAATTCAGGTCAGTTTTCCTTGATGATTTGTGGGAAGATGTTGCCCAGGCTCTTTTTTCATCCTGACTTTTCAGTAGATCTACAATATTTAGATTATCTCTCCGAGATCAGTTTTCCAGGAGAATTGTTTTTCCAATAAGATATTTTACATTTTCTTTTATTTTTTCCAGTTTTTAGATTTTGTTTGACAGATTCTTGATTCCTCATAGACTCATTAGCTTCAATTTGTCTAATTCTAATTTTAAGTGAATTGTTTTCCTCAGCTGGTTTTTGAATCTTCTTTTCCATTTGTTCAGCTTTTACTTTTAAGGAGTTATTTTCTACAGTTAGATTTTGAACCTCCTTTCCCATTTTACTTTTTACGAACTTGTTTTCATCAGTGATATTTTTTTTCCATTTTGCCAATTACATTTTTTAAATAATTGGTCAATTTATCTTCTACCTATCTAATTTGACTTTTAAAATCCTTCTTGTGCTTTTCCAAGAATGCTTTTTGGACTTGAGAACAGTATATATTCCCTTTTGAGGTTTCAAATGTGGGTATAGGGTCAATGCTGTCCTCTTCTGAATTTGGTTCTTCTCATTCACCATAGTAGAATTCTAACATCTTTGCTTTTTTCCAATTTGTTTTTTGTACATTGTGATTGTTTCTTTTCTGGTTTTTAAAGTGGATATCTGCTTCTGGGTTACAGAGAGCTCTGACCAACATTTCTTATTCTGGGAATTAGGGGCCTGGTTACTGACTTTGTGTGCTGCGACCTCTGGTTTTTACTTGTGAGTGCTGAGGCCAAGCCTGGGAGTCAGGACTTTCTGCATTTCCCTTGAGTTACACTAAAGCTCATAGCATGAATTATGAGAAAGGGGTTTTCTGGCCACTTCAGGAACCCAGACAGACTCAGCCACTGGTGGTCAGGACTGTGCTGGTGTTTACTGAATCCCCTGGTTGTGCAAAAGCATACATGGGATTCTAGTGTTAGCTCTTGCTGGTTCCACCCTCCTGGAGTTCAGGATCTCTCACTGGTCATCTGAGATAGGGATGGTTGGGATGCATACCAGACTGCAATTTAGCCTCAGCACAGCCACAGTCATGCATTTCCTCTAGGATTCCCAAACCTGCTGCCAGTTCCACTATTTCAAGATTTTAAACTGGGACAATATTCTCTTGGTGTTCAGAGAGGGAGATGAGAGTAGCTACTGTTACTCCAACATTTTGGCTCCCAAAAGATAAGGTAGGTGATTTTTATACTTCCAGGCTATGGGCTAATAGTCCCAGAAATATCTGCTCCCATTGCCATAGACCCTGCACTTGTCTCTTACCCACCTCTGCCTGACCCCCTTCCTTCAGTGATAGATTTAGGAATCACCCCTGGAGTAAGTAAGTCAGTTTGCCTGGGCTTGCTCTGACTCTGCTATGATCGCATCTGTGAAAGTGCAGCCCCTGTGCTCTCCACTCCCCCTGCCAGGCACAACACTTTTCAAACTTTCCTGGGCTGGAAATCTGCCACGCCATCTCCCAAAGAATTCTGCCATTCTAAAATCTGTTCAGATTCACTTTTTAGGGGTAACTGAAAGAGTTTATGGGTGAGTTCAAGTGAATTCCTGCTTTCACTCTGCCATCTTGGATTTGCAGCCCTGTAATGGGGATGTAAATTTTAAAGATCTTCCCTGCCCCTATTCTAAAGTGCACCTGGAGGCTGGGGTGGGAAGCTTGGTTTTCAGTAGATACTTCTTGACTGGCCAGTGAGTCAATACTGTTGTTACATTCTCTGAGCCAGGAGAAGACTATATATGCCCTGATGTGTAGCTTTGTTTTGGGGCCCACTTTGACAAGTGTTCTGTGATTTGATAAGGATTATGGGAAGCCATTGTCCAGAGCCCCCCGGCTTTGAAACACAGATGTTGAAACCCAGATGTTGATTGGGTATGGATGATTGGGTTGGATAGTTTGAAATCTGTCTGCTTGATCTGTTTTTGTCTTGATAATTCTGTCTATATACTTTAAAGTTCGGGGTGCTGACCTTTTTCTCCTGAACGAGGTAAACGATATATGTTTGATTGATTAAAGTAAGCTTGTTAGCCCATTTTGAGTTGCTTTCCTGTATCAAAGCAGATCCAAGAACCTGTGTTGGCAACAAACCCTGAGGACACTTGGGGTGCTTGCTGCTACAAGCCCCCTCACCCTTAATACCCAATTACTTAAATTTCATCTTTAGTGGTGATATATTCATCTTTTTCATTTTGATACTGGTAGTTGGTATTCTTTATTTTTTAAATCAAATTAGTCAGTGGTTTATGGATTTTATTGGTATCTTCATCAAATAAATTCTAGTAATCTTTATTAATTAAATCTAATTTTTTTTCTTTTTCCCTTCAGTTTCACTCATTTCTCCTTTGATTCTCATGATTTCTGTTTTGGTGTTGAATTGGGAATTTTTAATTCGTTCTTTTTTCAATTTTTTTTTTGTACACCCAATTCGTTAATCTTCTTTTTCTCTCTTTTATTGATGTATGCATTTAGAAATACAATTTTCCCCCTTATTACTATTTTGACTGCATCACACCGATTTTCAAATGTTGCCTAATTGTTAATGAATCTCTTTAGTGAAATTATTGATTGTTTCTATGATAGAATTAGATTGTTTAGTTCCCAATTAATATTTAACCTTTATTTTCAGTTTTTCATTGAATGTGCTGTTTAATTTTTTAATTTAATTTTAATTAATTTTTAATTTAATTTAATTTTTTAAATTTAATATTGTTTATTTTAATATTTCCACTTTCGTGGGTGGCTAGGTGGCACAGTGAATAGAGCACTCGTCCTGGAATCATGAGGACCTGAGTTCAAATCTGGCCTCAGACACTTGACAAACTTACTATCCATGTGACTTTGGGCAAGTCACTTAACCCCAATTGCCCTCCAATAAAGGAAAAGGAAAAGGAAAAATAAAAGAATATTTCCACATTCTGCATTTGGTTGTAAGTTTGTCATGCTCTAATGCATGATCAATTTTTGTGGAAGTGTCATGTACTGCTGAGAAACAGTTATACTCCATTCTATTACCATTCAATTTTCTCTGTAGGTCTATTATATCTAACTTTTCTAAGATTCTATTTATCTTAACTTCATTGTTATGTATTTTATGGTGAGATTTTTCTTTCAATGAGAAAGGAAAGTCGAGGTCCTCTGCTATTCCCTCCTATAATTCATTTAACTTTTCCATTAGGAATTCTGATGCTGTGCTAATTGCCATATATATATTTAATATTGATATTACTTCATTTCTGATGGTGCCTTTTAGCAAAGGATAGTTTCCCTGAATATCTTTTTTAATTAGGTCTGTTTTTTTTGCTTTTGCTTTTTTTAAGATCGTGATTGCTACCCCACATTATATATATATTTTTTTACTTCAGTGGAAGCTTAATAAATTCTGCTCCAGTCCTTTATTTTGACCCTGTGTGTGTGTGTCTTTCAAGTGTGTTTCTTATCAGCTACACATTGGTGGATTCTGGTTGTTAATCCGTCCTGCTAATTGCTTTTGTTTTATGGGTAATTTCACCCCAGTCATATTTATAGTTACCAAACTGTGTACTTCTCTCTATCCAATTTTCTTCTGCTTATCTTTCTTTTTCTCTTTTTATCCTATCCCTCATCTAAAGTTGATTTTGCTTCTAATTGCTTTTAATTTGTCCTTTCTTTAATCACCCACACTTTCTCTTATTACTTTCCACTCCTTCTTCCCTCTTAGGTAAGATAGATTTCTATTACCAATTGAATGCATATGTAAATGTATGTGTGTGAATTTCTTTATGTGAACCAATTTAGATGAGAGTGAGTTTTAGGTGTTCCTCAGATCACCACCATTTCCCCCCTTTACTCTAAAAGTTTTTTTTTTCTCGTGTTCCAATTCTATCTGAGAAAATATTCCCATTCTTCCTCTCCCTTTCCCTTTCTCCCAAGGTTCTTTCTTTCTCACCCATTCATTTTTACATCATCCCAACATAATCAACTTAATCCTATGTCCACTATCTACACAGAATTCTTCTAAGTGCCCTAGTAAGAATAAAATTCTTAGAAGTTAGATGTAATATCTATATAGACATGGGAAGAATTTAACACTATTAAGCCTCTTTTGAGTTTTCTTTCATGTTGACCTCTTTATGGTTCTCTTGAGTCTTGTATTGGAGAGTCAAATTTTCTATTCAGCTCTGGTCTTTTCATCAGGAATATCAAAAGCCTTCTATTCCATAAAATGTCCATTTTCACTAAGTGATGCTGGGTAGCTTATTCTTGGTTGTAATCCTACATCTTTTGCCTTCTGAATAACATGTTCCAAGCCCTCTGCTCCTTTATTATGTTAACTAGGAAATCTTGTATATTCCTGTCTGTGGCTTCACAATATTTGAATGACTTTTGTCTGGTTACTTGAAATATTTTCTTTTGGGCTTTGCAGCTAAGGAATTATTTTATGATATTCCTGGGATTTTTCATTTTGAGAACTCTTTCAGGTTATGATGGATGAATTCTTCCAATTATTATTTTACCTTCTGGTATAAGACATTGGAGCAGATTTCCTTAATAATTTCTTGAAATGTGATGGCTAGGGCTTTTTTTAAGTAATAATTCTTAAGTTATTTCTTCTTGATCTATTTTCCAAAACAGTTATTTTTCTGATTGAGATATTTCCTATATTCTATTCAAAAGAAAAATTTTAATCAAATAGTTTATTGAATTCTAATTTAAATCATTCATTTCCACAAGACTTTGAGTTACAAATTTTCTCCCCGTTTTTCCCCTACCTATCACCCCAAAATAGCCATCCCACTGGATATCCCCTCCTCCAATCTGCTCTTTCCCATATCTTCTCCCATACTCCCTCCAACTTTCCAGTACAGCACGGTGGATCTCTATGCCCCAGTGCCTGTATATCTTATTTCCCAGTTACACGTAAAATAATATTGATAATAGTGTATGTATTTTAACATTTGATATTCAAACTTTGAATTCCAGATTCATTTCCTTCCTCTCTTATCACCCACCCTTACTGGGAAGATAAACAATTCAATATAAGTTGTATGTGTGTAGCTATGCAAGACATTTCCATAGCAGATATATTGTAAAAGACTAACTATATTACCCTCCCTCTGATCCCACCCCCCAGTTGCTCTATACTCTACTTTGATCCTGTCCCTTTTCAAAAGTGGGTGTTTCCAACTTCCCTCTCCCCTAGCCTGCCCTCCCTTCCATCAACCCCCTCTCATCCACTTCCCCCCTACTCTCCTGTAGGGTGAGATACCTTATTTACTTGAGTATGTCATAAGCTCCCTAAGCCAAATTCAATGAGAATAAGGTTGACCCATTCCCTTTTGCCTTCCTGTTCTTCCCCTCCATTGTAACCATTTCCCCTTACCTCTTCTATATGAGATAGTTTACCCCAATCTGTCTCTCCCCATCTCCTCTCATTATATTCCTCTCTCACCTCTTAATTTCACTTTTTAAGTATCATCCCTTCCCATTAAACTGGTTCTGTGCCCTCTCTCTATGTATACCTGTAAACATATATATTCACATATGTATTTACATGCCTATATACCCTCCTATATAGACATATATATTTATGTGTGTGTGTACACACACACACACACACATTTCTATTCCCTTCAATTATTCTTATACTGAGAAAAAGTTTCATAAGTTACTATTATCATTCTTCCATGAAGGAATGTAAAGAGTTCAACATTGATTAAGTTCTTTGATTTTTTTTCCCTGTTTACCTTCTCATGCTTCTCTTGCTTCTTGTATCTGAATGTCAAATTTTCTATTCAGCTCTGTTTTTTTCATCAAGAATGCTTGAAATTTCTCTGTTTCATTGAATGACAATATTTTCCCCTGAAACATGATACTCAGTTTTGCTGGGTAGGTGATTCTTGGTTTTAATGCCAGCTTCTTTGACCTCTAGAATATCATATTCCAAGCCCTTCAGTCCTTCAATGTAGAAGCTGCCAAATCCTATGTTATCCTGGTTGTGTTTCCACAATATTCAAATTGTTTCTTCCTGGCTGCTTGTAATATTTTCTCCTGGGAATTCCAGGACCTGGCTACAATATTCCTTGGAGTTTTCTTTTTGGTATGTTCTTCAGGAGGTGATCGTTGGATTCTTTCAACCTCTATTTTGCCCTCTGGTTCTAAAACATCAGGGCAATTTTCGTTGAGAATTCCTTGAAGGATTATTTCTAGGATACTTTTTTGAACATGGCTTTCAAGTAGTACAATAATTTTTAAATGATCTCTCCTGGATCTGTTTTGCAGGTCATATTGCCTTCTATTTTTTTCCTTTGTTTGGATCTGTTTAATAGTATCTTGATTTATCATAAAGTCACTAGGTTCCATTTGCTCCAATCTAATTATGAAGTGATGATTCTCTTCAGTGAGCTTTTGATATTCTTTTTTCATCTGGCAAATTGGGCTTTTTAAAGAATTCTTCTCCTCATTGCCTTTTTGAGCCTCTTTTGCCATTTGAATTAGTATACTTTTAAGGTGTTATTTCTTCAGTTAGGTTGTTGACTCTCATTTCATAATTTTCTGGAATGGTTCTCATTTCTCTTCCCAATTTTTCCTCCACTTCTCTTATTTGGTTTTCAAAATTCTTTTTAAGCTCCTCTATGAACTGTAACCAGCTCATATTTTTCTTGAAAGTTTTTTTTACAGGAGTTCTGACTTCATTGTGTCCCTCCTGTCCCATGCTTTGATATTTTTTGTCCTCAATAGGAGTGTAAATTTGGGTTGCTCTGTCTTCTTTCTTCCTTTTCCTGCTCATTTTGCCACTCAATTACCTGACTTTTGGGCTTTTTGCCACAGTAAGACTCTGCCACCAGACAGGGAGCTTTGTACAAAATTCTGGGGTTTTCTAAGCTCCCTAAGGTATTAGTTGGCTGCCCTCTCTGAAGCTTCCACATGTTCTGGAAAGCTGGTCAGAAACCCCAGTACCTCTACCCTAGACCGCAATCCAGATCCAAGCAGGTTAAAGCAAGAGTGATTACTCTGCAGACTGGTCACTTGGTTCCTCTACAGTTTGCAGGCCAGGAGCTGAAGCTGCCACGTAGAGGCAACTGCCCAGCCACAGCACCTCAGCAGCTTCTCCCTCCAGGGGATAAAGGCTAACCACACTCCCAATCTACCAGATCCCAAATTCCACACTGCACTGACCATTCTCTATGTCCTTAGCATCTGTGGGTTGATAATTCTGGAAACTGCCACAGCTGCTGGTGATCTGAAGTCCCTCCAGCTGGGGCCAATAAGCCTGCCCTGAGGCTAAAACTTTAGGCTCACCCTGGGTTGGGGTCGGCTGCCACAGTGCTGCACTGGCTGCTCCCTGCCCACCTGCCGGGATGTTCTCGGAGGAGGTTAACTTCTCTGTGTCATTTTGTGGGTTCTATAGCTCCAAAGTTTGTTCAGAGTCATCTTTTACATGAAGTGGAGGTGGTAGGAACTGCAGCCCTGAAAAAGTCCTGTTTCTACCCCAAAGAAAATGTTTTGACTTTGGTTTGTTGCTTCTTGATGTGTTCTGGAGTAATTAGCTTCCACTGGCCCAATTTTAATTTTTAAGAAATTATTTTCCTCATTGAATTTTTTTGTATTTCTTTTCCCATTTCCCCAATTCTTCTTTATAAGGAGTTAATTTCATTAGTTAATTTTGCACCTCTTTTTCCATTTGGCCAATCTTTTTAAAGATATTCTTTTCTTCAGTATTTTTGTGCCTCTTTTACCATATTGTTCATTGTTTTGTTTTGTTTTTTCATAATTTTCTTCCTTTCCTCTCATTTCTTTACCTACTTTTTTCCCCTCTACCACTCTTATTTGGTTTTGAAATTCAGTTTTTAGATCTTCCAGGAATTTTTGGTGTACTTAAATCCAGTTCACTTATTATTTGAGATGTTATTGTATCTCTTTTGTCTACATTGTCTTCTTTTTAGTTTGTGTCTTAGTGTTCCCTCACACCATTGCAGCTTTTTTATGGTCAAGTCCCTTTTTATTGTTGTTTTCTCAATTTTTCTGGTCAATTTTTTGTTTTGAATTTGTTATAGTGGGACTCTGTTCCTTGTGAAGGGGCAGGACTTGTAGTGTCTCAGGCTTCAGCCTTTTTATTGACAATGATGTTTCAGAACTAGTTATGGGATTTTGGATGTTTTAGTTGAATCATAGCTCTTGTTTTCTGGGGAGAGTTGTGATCCTTGCTCTCTTCGTCTTTACTCTGGTCCTTACTCATGCTAGGTCCCTAATCACTTGGGAATGCAATTGATATTGCTTCTCAGGTCCCCTCCCTTCATCCAAGAAGTAACATTGTTCCTCATAGTCCTTCTTCCTTTGGAAAAAGAAATGATGGGGGGTGGGGGTGGAGTCAAGATGGCTGAATAGAAGCAGGACCTCCCCACGGCTCCGGCTTCCACCTTCCCCAATCCATGTAAAAAGGGGACTCTGAACAAACTTTGGAACTGCAGTACCCACAAAGTGACACAGAGAAACTAACCTCCTGCTGAGGACAGCCTGGAAAGCCGGCAGGAATCACCAGCACAGTGCTCTGAGAGCTGAACCTAGTCCCACCCTGAGGTGTTAGCCCCAGGGCGGGCCTAACCAGCCCCCGGCCTGAGGGCCTCCAGATCAGCAGCAGCTGTGCCTGTTTCCAGATTTATCAACACACACATGGGAAGGACAAAGTGAGAGATCAGTGCAGTCTGAACTTTGGGACCCAGTAATTGCGAATGCTTGCTTTTGCCCCTGGGGAGAGAAGCCTCTGAGACACTGGCACAGCCAGCCAGCACCATATAGCAACTTCAGCTCCTGGCCTGCAGAGTGTAGGGGGACCAAGAACCAGTCTGAGGGGTAATCGCTCTTGCTTTAACCTTCTTGGATATGGATTGCAGTCTAGGGTGGAGGTCCTGGGGTGTGTGTCCAGCTTGCCAGAGCATGTGGAGACCTCAGACAGGGCACCCATCTAATACCTCCGGTAGCTGAGAAAACCCCAGCGTTTGGGACGAAAGCTCCCCTGTCTAGTGGCAGAGTCCTACTGTGGCAAAAAGCCCAGCGGTCAAGTGACTGAGGGTCGACATGACCAGGCAAAGGAAACAAAGGAGGCAGAAGATTCCAATATTAGACTCCTATTTTGGGGACAAAATGGAGCAAAGCATGGAACAGGAGGAAGACGGTGAAGTCAGAATTCTTGCACCAAAAGCTTCAAAGGAAAAAACGAGCTGGTTACAATCCATAGAGGACATTAAGAAACAGATAAAATAAGTGGAGGAAAAATTGGGAAGAGAAATGAGAACAAGTCAAGAAAATTATGAAATGAGAGTCAACAACTTGACTGAGGAAAATACCACCTTAAAAAATAGACTAACTCAAATGGCAAAGGAGGCTCAAAAAGGCAATGACGAGAAGAATGCCTTAAAAAGCTGAATTTGCCAGATGGAAAAAGAATCTCAAAATCTCACTGAAGAGAATCATTGCTTCAGAATTATATTGGAGCAAATAGAAGCTAATAACTCCATGAGAAATCAAGATGCTATTACACAGATCCAAACAAATGAAATATCTCATGGGAAAAACCACTGACCTGGAAAATAGATCCGGGAGAGATAATTTAAAAATTATTGGAATTCCTTAAAATACATGATCAAAATAAGAACCTAGAAATCATCCTCCAGGAATGTCTCAAAGAAAACTGCCCTGATGTTTTAGAACCAGAGGGCAAAATAGAGGTTGAATGAATCCACCGATCTCCTCCTGAAAAAGATCCAAAAAAGAAAACTCCTAGGAATATTATAGCCAGGTCCCGGAATTCCTAGATTAAGGAGAGAATATTACAAGCAGCCAGAAAGAAACAATTTGAATATTGTGGAAACACATTCAGGATAACCCAGCATCTGGCAGCTTCTACACTGAGGGATCAAAGGGCTTGGAATATGATATTCCAGAGGTAAAAGAAGCAGGCATTAAAACCAAGAATCACCTACCCAGCAAACCTGAGTATCATGTTCCAGAGGAAAATATGGTCATTCAGTGGAATAGAGGACATTAAACCATTCTTGATGAAAAAAACAGAGTTGAATAGAAAATTTGACAGTCAGATACAAGAAGCAAGAGAAGCATGAGATGGTAAACAGGGAAAAGAAATCATAAGGAACTTATCAAAGTTGCACTATTAACATTCCTACATGGAAAAACAATAATTGTGACTTATGACATTTTTCTCAGTAGTTGAAGGGAATACATATGTGTGTATATATATGTATGTACACATATGTATATATATACATATATATAATATGTATATATACATACATATATAATATGTATATATACATACATATATGTATATATGAGGTTATATGGGCATATGAATGTGTGTATATATGTTTATAGGTATACATAGATAGAGGGCACTGGATCAACTTAACAGGAAGGGATGATACTTAAAAGGTGAAACTAAGAGGTAAGAGAGGAATAAAATGAGAGGAGATGGGGAGAAACAGAATGGGGTAAAATATATCATATAGAAGAGGCAAGGGAAAATGGTTACAATGGAGGGGAAGAATAGGAAGGCAAAAGGGAATGGGTCAACCTTATTCCCATTGAATTTGGCTTGATGAGGGAATGAAATACACACTAAATTGGGTATCTCACCCTCCAGGAGAGTAGGGGGAAAAGGGGATGAGATGGGGTATGATGGAAGGGAGGGCAGACTGGGGGGAGGGAAGTTGGAAGCACCCACTTTTGTAAAGGGACGGGATCAAAGTAGAGAATAGAACAAGTGGGAGGTGGGATAGGAGGGAGGGAAATATAGTCAGTCTTTCACAATATATCTACTATGTTTTTGTTTTGCATTAGCCACACATGTACAACCTATACTGAACTGCTTATCTTCCCAGTAATGTTGGGTGACAAAGGAGGAAGGGAATGAATCTGGAATTCAAAGTTTTAAAATCAAATACTCAAATATATGTATATATATATGTATGTATGTATGCATATATGTACATACACACACACATATATATATGTTATTAATACTATTTTACATATAGTTGGGAAATAAGATATACAGGCACTGGGGCATAGAGATCCACTGGAAAACTCAAAAGATTATGGGAGAAAATATGGGAGAGAGCAGATTGGAGGAGGGGATATCCTGTGCGGCTGCTATTTTGGGGCGGTGGGTAGGGGAAAAACGGGGAGACAATTTGCAACTCAAAATCTGGCAGAAATGAATGATATGAATCAGAAGTTAATAAAGCATTTTATTTAAAATTAAAAAAAAGAAAATAGACAATAATACACACACACACAAAATATGTAATGCTATCAACTCTAGAAAGGAATTAAATCTCAACAACAGTATTCATTTAGATTCCAATACAGGCTACCCAGACAGGATGTGTTATAATCTAAAATGAACTTTAGCAAATAAATGTATCTTCTGAATCATCAAAATTAAATGATGTTCAATCTTCCTTTGCTGTTAAGAATATTTTATTCTATTATTGAAATTTTATTAAGACTTTCAAACTATATATTGTGTATAAGATACTGTTGGTTAACAAGGCCAGTTAATTATGCTTGATAAATAGGAGTCAATTTTCAAATACTCTGAATTACCTATTAAAAATCCATAATAAGGAGGGGGGGGTAAATTTGGAACTCAAAGCATTGTGGATCTGAATGTTGTAAACTAAAATTAAATGAATGAATTTAAAACAAAAAGAAATGATACTGCTCTTAAGGGCTCTACTTCTTTATGAAAAGTGTTCCTCTCTGTCCTTGAACTGTGACCCAGAAGTATAAGTATGACTAATGGAGTCATCAAACAGCTTCCAATCCTGCATCCAGTGCTAGTACACAGGTCTTTTGTAATCTGTTTCTGATCAGTTGTGAGATCACTTTACTATCTCTGCCTTGAAAGCTCATAAAACTGTTGCTATTTCTGTCACCATCTTCTCATCCTATTAGTGAGACTGTATCCACATGGTTTCTGGGTCAGCCCTCACCCCTGTGTTATAGATCTCTCTTTCCAGTTGTCTTTGGCTAAAAGAATATCATGACCTTTTCTTGACTCTACACATTCAAATTTTGATATGAAGTGTTATTTTAAGGTTATTTGAAAGGAAATGTTGAGAGAGGTCAGCTACAATTTATTTCTCTTTTCTGCCACCTTAGCTCCACCAAAATACATGTTCATTTATTAATAATTATTTGATAATATTATGTCTAGAGAGTCAAAATTGCATTGCAAAGAAAGTCAGCTTTGGAGTCAGGAAGATCTGTGTTCAGTTTTTCTTTCTGATGCATACTATCTCTTTGCCCATGGATGAATTATGTAACTTCTCAGTTTCTTTGGCTACTGTCAAAGACAATATTGATGTACTCTAGAATGTGAACCCAGTTCCCTGGGTAGATGTGACATGACACCTAATTATGTGTGATCAGGCAATCAGAGGACAGAAAGATATTTTGCATCACATTTTGCCCCAAAAGTGTGGGACTTTTCTCCAATACCACCACAATTAATTTTTACCCACACTTGCCCAACATTTCCCAACTCCCTTTCCTCCTGAAGCTATGTTATCTCCCAATTTCTAATTGGATTATAGAGATTAAACCCCTCAGGGTAACACTCCCCTAACATTGCCATTGGAAGGATGCCCCCTCCACACCAACACACCCATCTCCTATCAGTCAGATCACATTTGCTAAAAATTCATTTCTCGGTCTATCTACTCAGTAATAAAAATAGTGACCAGTGACTAAGAGCTCTTGAAAAAACAAAAACAGGAAAAAAAAAACTTTTTTTGGGAGGTGGGGGGAGAAGAAAAGAGTGAGTAACCCTAAAGGAGCAAAAAGGATTGAGGGAACAATCTGCATCACAAATCTATTTGTTATCTTCATCAGACCCCTAAACTCAGGTATCTTCTGAACTTGCCTATTTCTTTCCACCTTACGACCATACCTCAGTCACCCAGAATTTTGAAATGTCAGTGTCATCCTCATTTCTTCACTTTCACTCACTCTATTTATCTAAGCAGTTCCTAAATTTTGGTTCTGTCTCCGCAACAGCTCCTGAATTCATTTCCTTTACTACAGTCTCACAGTCATCATATTAGGGCCATCATTTCCTCTCACCTAGATTCCTCAAATGTCATACTACTTTGTCTCCCTGCTTCCAGTCTCTCTCCAGAGGAATTTTTTTAAAGGACAAATTTTACTATGTCACTATTCAAGTAAATAAATCCCAATAAGTCCTTATTGATTCTAGAATCAAATCTAAACTCATCTATTTAGCATTTAAAGTCCTTTACAATCTGGTCCCAAAATCCTTTTCTACTCTTATATATTATTCCATTTTCTGGTCTCCATAGTCCAGCTAAGTTGTCTTTCTAAATGTTCCTCACACTCACACAAAACCACAATTAAAATATTTAAAACTCAATGGTAGGGGCGGCCAGGTGGCTCAGCGAGTAAGAGCACCGGCTCCAGTGTCGGGATGACCTGGATCAAATCCCGCTCTCAGACACTCAGCACCACACCCAGAAATAACTGGTCGTGTAACCTAGAGCAAGTTACTTAACCCTGATTGCTTTAAAAAAAAAAACTCAATGGTAAATTAAAGGATGATAGCATCCAATAAGCAGATTCATGTAAAGCCAGATACTTATTACAGAAAATTATCCATTATGTTGAAATCATTGATGATTCACTTGGGTTTATTTTTTTGAACAATGGTTTTGAGAATATCTACACACAGAGAAATATGGTGTCTGCTAAATTACCGTGGAGTTTACTGACCTTTACTTGATTATTATATTGAGTTTCTTTTGATAAAAAGGAACCCCCCCAAAAAAGGAAACTCACCTACCTGACAGTCTATATTGATCAAATCATTTAAATAATTAATTAACTACTAACAATAAATATTTATGTCTGTCTCATACCCCAAGGCAAACACAGATTTGTTTTTTTTTCTCCAAAAATAATGAAACATTCCATCAAATGTTCTTGTGGTATTAATAAATTAATAATATTTCCTAGAGTCCTGTTATACAGATTGGACTAGCTTTTCTTAAGACTCTGCCACCCAAAAATTAATCTATCTCTTTTGCTTAAGGGAAATTGAAACTCTTCTTGAGATGTGATTGACCACGGAGGAAATTGGCTTATGTTGTTGATGTGATTTCCTGGTCACCTGAGTACAAAAGACTATTTATTTTCTGAAGCTAATGACAGTAGATCAATAGCATGAGTAGCACTAGGAAAGTCAAGCTCAGTTAAACCAATATGGTGTCCTCACTGAGACTCCTTGTTGAAAGCTCTTCCTCTGTGATGGCTAAATGAACCTCACTTTGTTCATTTTTGAATGACAGATGAGCATTTCATTTCATTCTAATATCAGACTTAATCAGAGGACTGGAATGAATTAGACCCAGCTCACAATACATGATCTCCTCTTTTTATCAATATTTTTCCTAAAATATGGTACCCATAACTTAGCTTCCTGGTATGGTCTGACCAAAGTATGGTAAAAAAAACTATCATGTCCCTAATTCTGGACATGAGGCTGCTCAAGGTGTCTAAGATCACATCAGCTACTTTGACTGTCGCATATTTCTGACTTAGGTTGAACTTTCAGCCCACTAAAATGTTGAGAGATATTTTTTTCAGAAGAATTAATAACTAGACACCTTCAGCTTTTACTGATATTACTGGAAGTTTTTTAACCTAAATGTAGGATCTTACAATTTCCCCCATTAAATTTCATTGTTTTTAAATTTATCTCTTCATTCTAGCCTTCTGAATCTGTCAAGATGCTAATTCTGATATTGGTTTAGCTACCCCTTCTAGCTTTGTTTTACCTGCAAATTGTATTACCATGCCCTTTATGTCTTTATTCAAATAATTCATTAAAAACCATTAAATGATTCACAACCAGGCACAGATCCCTTGGTATGGCTACTGGGGACTATGTTGCGAGTGGACATGAAATCATCATTGTTTAATTTTGAGGTTCGGGTATCCAACCAATTCTGTACATAGAAGGTCATACTATTACCTACCTCACACCTCCGAATTTTTTAAAAATGATAACATGAGGGGCGGCCAGGTAGCACAGCGAGTAAGAGCACCGGCTCCAGTGTTGAGAAGACCTGGAGATCGAATCCCAGGCTCATACACTTAGCACCCACCCAGAAACACCTGGCCGTGTAACCTTGAGCAAGTTACTTAACCCTGATTGCTTAAAAAAAAAAAGATAAAAATAATAAAAAAAATGATAACATGAGATTCTTTTTCAGCACTTTTTTGCTAAAATACAAAACAATAAACAAAGTATTAAACAATATCTGTACTCCTCCTAACCACCCATTCTGGTAAACTTGTAAAATAAGGGATTTTTCTCAAGGTGATTGTTTGTATTTTCCACCAAAAAAATGGTCTAAATGAAGTTATACACATTATACTTAGAATTAATGTTGTGCACAGTATTAGATTTCCTAGACAGTCTATAAATAACCCATAATTATGACAATCACATGTGCTGGATTTTCTGGTGCACTCTCAACTTTCTGAAAAGAAAATGTATTTTAATATCTTTTTATTTTAATATCTTTTTTCAAACCATGTGTTACATTTTGGAATTTGGGAAATATGAACCCCATACCTGTCTTATAACTAAATAATAGTCATGTTCATACCATAGAAACAAACCTTATAATGCTTCCTTAATGATTCTATCATCTACTTGATGTAGGTATTTTTTCCTATAGAATACATTGCAACCTATCCTTACTTTTGTGTCCTGGGGTCCTCTTCCATATTCTCCCATAAACTCTATACAAGAAGTTAACCCAATATTCTGGGAGACTTCCCCTAGAACACTAGACACTGTGTGAATACCAATGGAATATATAGGTGTTTGTCAATTACCTTTTGCTCTAATTTTGTGACCAACTTGCCTCCTATTCTAGACAGACAGAACTCTAGGAATATCTCCTTTGTACCAATTTTCCTGTAAAATTCTTCATTGGCAAAATATTATAGCCTACTCATTCTTACCAAGCATTTCTACTTTGCTTTTTGCTTGAGGTAGAATTTTAATTTTATTTCTCAAAGCCATAAAACTTGACTGGTAAACTATACACAATAACAAACAACGATGATTGACTTTGTCTCAAAGAGAAATTGAAAGTCAAAGTTTTCCATGCTTTCCCAAATGCTGTTCAGCCTGTTTTCTTCCTCTTATTCAGTTATGAACCTATTTCATTATCCATGCACAATATTTAACTGAATGTATGTAGCAATGATCTGGTTCTATTAATTTTCCACTCAACTGATTCATCTTCCCCATTCAAAGACAAAACCCTTTCACTAGACCCTTGAATTTCCTTTTACTATTGTCATATATCTCATGTCTCTCTTTTTGGCCAAAATCTTGGGGGGGAAACCTACTTATAATTTTTTCACTTCTTCTCAGTCATATTTCAGCACTGTACAATGTAGATTCAGAACTTATTCGGCTGAAACTGATCCCTCCAAAGTTATCAAATTTTCTCGATCCTCTTCTTTAAACCAATACAGACTCCTGATGTAGACAGAGACACCTAGGTGGCACAGTGAATAGAACACTGGGAATGGAGTCAATAGAACCTGAGTTCAAATCTGACCTCAGACACTTACTAGCTGTATAATCTTGGGCAAATCAATTTACTAATCTGCCTCAATTTCCTAAACTCTAAATTAGGATAATATTAGCATTCTCCCAAAGTATTTGTGAGGGTTTAAATGAAATAATAAAAAACCACTTAGCACAGTGCTTGGCACATAGTAGGAGCTCAACAGAGACTTTTTTCTTTCCTTCCTAACATATCCATTACCCAAGTGTTTTCCCTTATGTGCAACCTATCCTTACCTTTGTGACCATGTCACAACCATACTTAATTAAATCCAGAGTTTCCTCATTGAGTCTAAGATAAAATATAAAATTTCTGCTTCAGTTTCAAAGCATTGCAAAGCTTATCTCACCCAGTTTTTCCATCTTCATTATATATTTCCTCCTATTCTGCACTCTGCAGTTCAGTCCAACTGGTGTTCTCTTTATTCTTCACCCTAAAATTCCATCTAAATGCCTTTGCTTTAGTCATTCTCTATCTCTGGAATGCATTGCCTCATCAAATCCCTCAAGCCTTCCTTAAAGACTCAGTTCAAGACTCACCTTTGAAAAGATACTTTTCCTGATCCTTTCAACTGTTAATGACCCTGTACATAATTATATATATATATATTTATTATATATTAATATTTATTTTATATAATATGTATATTATATATTAATATTATTTATTATATATAATTATTATATATTAATATATAATAATATATGATAAATAATTACTTGTTATTTAAATATCCGTGATTACACATAGCATGTTTTAGACCTGCACTTGTGTCTTCCCTGTTCAAATATATGCTTCTGGAGAGGATTCATTTCTTCATTCTTTGTATGTGTCCCCAATGACTCCCATAGTGTATAGCACATGATAAATGCTTAATATGTGTGTTGATTGATTAATTTATTGGTAAATGAAATATAAAGCTATTAGCAAAGTAGATAAAGTGATATATTTGAGGCAGTGAGTGCCCTTTTGAGATTGCGTCTCAAAGTTTTGGCAGCGTGCTCAATCACCATTTAGCAACATCCATAAGCAGAAACTAAAGAAGCAGATGGTGGAGTAATCCAGGGTTGAAGTTTGGCAAGATCTGAGGATAATGAAGTAAAGAGTCAAGGCCAAGGTTAATTTAGAAGTTCAAGATAAAGAAAGCAGAAAAGCGGAACCAAAACAGAAGTGATGAGGCCTAAGAGAGCATTGGGTGGTGGAAAAAATGATAATTATCATGAGGATAAAGAATAGTTCTAGGAAGAATGAGGCATAGGTCAAGATGGAATAAGAGATTATCATAGAGGGACTATACAATTGTGTGCCTATCATCCAAAGGTCAGCCAAGCAAGTGCAGAGAGTTTCATCACTAATCAATCAACATGTAACTATTAAGTACCTACTATATGCCAGGCACTGTTCTAGATGCTAAAGATATAATGCAAAATCAAGAGTCTCTTCCTCATAACAGCTTTCTTATATTCTACTAGTGAGATTGTCTACAAAGGGATTCATTTTTTTTTCAGCCATAGCAACTCATGGGCATTGTTTGGTAAGGTGTGGAGGGAAATCTGTATCAGTGAAGGGATAAACCGTAGTGACAAAATCAATGGTTCCAGAAGTGTTGAAGTCATACATAACATTTGCCCAATACCTTAAACAGGAAAGTGACCTAAAACAGAGTCCACATATGATGCTTATGAAAAAAAAACTTGTAGACATAACACCCTGGGTTATGCCTTCAAGGAATTTACAGTATATTTGGGGATATTAATGTTCACATTTGTATAACATTGTAATGTTTGCAAAGTGTTTTCCTGACAAAAATCCCATGAAGTAAAAAAGTAGTTGTAAATAAAATTTCCTTTTCATAGGTCAGTAAACTAAACTTTAGAGAAAGATTAAGTGACTGACTTCAAATCTCCTGACTTCATGGTTAACCTCTCTCTCTCTCTCTGCCCCCTCCCCCTCATTTCTACTTTTACTTGACCAATGTTAAGACACAGAGAAGTTAAGTGACTAAGGTCACACAGCAAATTAGTTTCAGGGTTGAGACTCCTTCCATATTTATTGATCATCAACCTTTGGGTCTCTAAATTAAATGATTTTATGCAAAGTTGATATTTTATGATAAACTTCATTTCAATATTGCAAAGCAAATATAGTCTTCACTTTCCTAACTAGTATGATTTAATTATGTTTAAAAAAAGTTTCTACATAAATACAATTTTAGTTTAAAGTTGTGTGAATGATATTAAATGTGATTAAGTAAGATAGTTTATAATTAAATATATCATAGGTTTTAGGCTGTTTGGTACATTGCCTAGTGGGTGAGCAATATCCAAATGGAGTTGAGAAAGACATTTATAACATAGAACCATTCTATTTCTCAAAGTTATTTCTATAAAATCTCTTTTTAATGACTTTTAATTGGCATGAGGATAGAAATAATTTTAAAGAAAATATACTAATGAAAACCTAGCCTATTAATATGAAACCATGTCTTGTCCTTGAGGGCTTGCTTGCTGCCAACATGTCACAAAAGCATTGTCAAAAGTCAACCTGACAGGGATTTCAATTCTGGCTAACAAATGGGTTACTAAGGGCAACAAACCCTTCTGAAAGGGATTATGCTCTATGGGTTTTCATAATTCAACCAAATAAGTGTTTAACAAACACCTACTGGGCATTATAGGGAATAAAAAAGAAATAAATGTCATCTTCCCTGTTCTGAAATGTCATTGGATAGGCATATATGAAATAATTAGAGAATTATATGACATAATGTAATTATCAATGTGTATAAAAAGCCAATCCTTCAGTTAAGACAATCTCTAATATCTCCTTGGGGTTTAAAGGTGATCCTGGATTCTTAAAGGTTATACCAGAACATATTTAGAGAAAGTCCAACCTAATGTGGAAAAGCTTGAATATAAATCTAAGTTTAGCTATAGCTGAGTTTAAAAAGTCTCATCCCCAAATGTTTGACTGTTGAAGGATGAATAGTTTCAGCCACAACAATTCACAAAAAAAATATTTACTATAGTCTGGAGAGGCGGTGGTTTGTATTGGTGATGGGAGTACTTATAAGGATGAAATCATTGATCCTTGAATTATTATGGCAAGACAGTAAATATTATGAGAAGCAGACATCAGTGTGAGCTGGCAGAGAATGAAGAGGCAAGACTTCATATGTGTTTTAATGGATGAATATAATTTGAAGTCACCATTTAAATTTAGTGCACATTTTTAGTAGTAGGGCCTACTACATTAAAAATCCTATACTTATTACTCAAGGAGATACAAAGACGAATAACACTCAGTCCTTCTTAGAATTTATATGGGAAACAAAGTAAGGAAGAGTGGAGACAAGTAAATCATCCAATCAATAAACAGTTTTGAAATGCCTACTGTGTGCCAGGCATTTAAATATAGTAAAAACTAATGTGAGAAAGTATATGAAACTTGCAGAATGACAACTCTGAAAATTCATATATGGGAGTAAAAAACACCAGTTTCATGGGATCAAGAAATGTTCCATGGTGAAGGTCACATTTACATTGGACCTTAAAAGACGAGTAGGAATATAGCTGTTAGACATGGGGGAAGGGGATTTGTTAGTGATTTTTTTGTTTACTTAATGTCCTTTTAATTTTTTATCATTATGATGATTTCTGGATCAATTATAATTATTAAAAAATAAATTATTGTTGATATGTCATTGTTTCTTAGAACAAAACAGCAACACAACAGCAATAGCAACAATAACAAAAGATGGGTTCCATCCAACATGGATACAAACTGACTTAGCAAATTAAAATTTTCCTAAAACAATCTGATTTGTTTTTTTTTAACCTAAATACAAATTCTTGAGGTAAAAAAAACAATATAATATAGTGCAAAGGACACTAGAATGAAAGTCAGGTGTTTCTTTGTCAAATGGGAAAGATACAACAAAAATGGTTAACAAGTAATGAAAACTAGAACAAATAAGGACATGGCAAAAGGTTAATACCAAATTGTCCTGAGTGTTACCAAGCCTAGAAAGTCCTTATCTCTGTCTTGTAACAGGAGCAGATGTGACTTTGAAGCTCTAGAGTTACTCTTTGAAAAATCATTATCTCCTACACTGCTCTAGCCACATTTGACACTGTGCTCCATTCTGCACCCTATGTTTTATAGGAGGCAGTGACAGATAGAAGTGCACTCCAGAAAGGGAGAAGAATGGCCATAGACCATAGATTTAGACTAAAAAAAAGACCTGAGAGGTCGAAATCCCTCATTTTACAAATGAGGAAAGTAAGATACAGAAAGGTATGGTGAGAGAACTTAAAAGTTATATGATGACTAGTTGACATCATTAGAGAAGAGACCAAAAAGGATTATGATAAAAGTCTTCACATATTTGAAGGGTTTTAATGTAGGCATGTATTATTTTGTAGGCATAATTTATTTTACTTGGCTTAAAGAGTATAGCTACTACTAATGAATAGAAGTAAAATATGAGCAATTTCTGCCTTAATATACAAAAAACTTCTTAATGTGGTCTAAGAATTACCTGAATTGATTCTAGATGAATCACAAAAAAATTAGTGGAAGATATATGATCACTTCTTGTTTATGTGTAAATAGGATTGATAACTTTAGTCAACAATGGTTCAATGACCCTTGAGGCCCCTTGTAATCCAAAGGTTCTTAGGTGTTATGAGTCCTGTTCCCCTAGTATCAACACTGACAGTAACTAGCTGTGTGATGGTGGGCAAATTACTTTGTCTCTCTGGGCTTAGGTGCTTCTTTTGCAAAGTGGAAATGAATTAATTTATCTCTATGATACCTACCAACTCTGACAATCTATGATCTGTGATTTTGAGACCTCTTTTAATTCTGACACCATATATTCTATGATTCTAAGGTCTTTTTCAGCTTTGACATGATGTGGTTCTATATGGATTTTTCCCCCAGCAGCAACGCACATGCCAGTGAAGAATGCTTATGTGTACTAAGGCATCTGGCAATATTCCAGGACACATATGGTCGTAAACACTACAGTCTTTGTATTAAACTGTAGGGTTTTTTTGTCATTTTATTTCCTCCAATTTCATGAGGAAGCTTTTATGGTTTTCAGTGCAGATAATTTACAAATTTGGGTAAAACATAGCAAAACAGCAAAGACTTGACAGAACTACAAAAAGGAAGGAGAACCATTTGATTTGGGGAACTTGGTTTTTCTTTTTTTTTAGAAGTAATAATAATATGAACATTTCACATTTGATAAGTGCTTTGTGGTATATAAAGTGCATTTTTCATGACATCCCTAGGAGTTAAGTGTCAGAACTATTGTCATTACCAATTTTCAGATGAGAAAACTGAGGCTGGCTTAGATAAATGAAGTGACTTGTTCAAGGTATTGCCTTGCTAATTAGTGCCAGAGCTAGTTTGAAATCCATATCCTTTGGCTCCAAATCAATGCTCATCCCTTATGCCACTCAATAAAAATAAAATCAAGCACACATTTGTAGCAATAGTATCTCCAGAAAGGAAAAAAAAAAGATTCTTGCTATGGCGATAACTGGCAATACATTTGTCTTTTTACATATTCTGATAAAATGTTTAATTCTTACTATTTGCAATAAAAATGTTAACACTTCATATTAGGGGCTAGGGATAGATGCAGGAATTCCTCTTCTTACTCAATGATGTGTACTTGTGGATATAGATTTTTGAGCTTTTTTTAATATTCATTACTACTCCACACACAATAAAAATGACTCATTCTTCCCTGAAATTAATGCAGAATTCTCTCCTGAATGGCTTGCAGTCGACACAAATGTGCCTCCATTGTGAAGAACATAGCTATATACAAATAAAGCTTCTGTTAAAATACATATGTAATCAAAACAAATTGAATATCCACTCATTTCCACAGGGAATAGGAGCTAGAAAGATTAACGCAAGACAATGATATTTAATTAAAGCTTATTTACTTTATAGGTATTTTCTGAGCATTTTTTTTCCTGTGGTACACTAGACATTAACATATTGCCAGAAAATCAAATATATCAAAGGTGAAGACACTAGTTATAATAAGAAAGTAAGGCTCACATCAATACTGTCATAATCTGGCAGCATCATTTAGAATAAAGAGTTTTATTTTTTTTATCAGAATGCACTTGATTTTCAAGGTGTAGAGAAGAAGATCTTAAACTTTCTGAGTATGAAAATATTCTTTTAACATGAAAAAAAATTCTTGTTGACCCCCCACACACACACTGATATGATAGTGAGTGAATTATTAGTTTCTATTGTTCAAGAAAATACATACAAGAATGGCTATGTATAAAGTATTTGAAATGAGTTTGCAATCTATTAATCACAAAATATATCTATGTGTTTGAAAAATAAGAGGTACACAGATATGAATGATATATTATTTATTCATATTACAGAAGGTTTATTGACATATTATAGATTTCCACAAGGATTTCTTTTCCCTTGTGTAATAACTCTAGGGATCCCTAGAGGTCCATGGCTCATTGAATGGGAACCACTGTTGTAGAGGTATGTTTTCCCCCTAAGATTTGCACATTGCTCAAAGAAATGTATGTGAACATTACTCTTGAGATGCTTATGTGAATCTCCTCAACTTTCTGGGACATAGGCTCCTTGTCGATAACTGAGAAGTTTACATTAGACTCCTTCTAGGGGCTTTCAGCACTAACACTTTAAGATTCTATGGTTTTATAATTTTGCTCAATTAACTTTCTTTCTGGTTCACATTTTTCTTTTCTATAAGACGAGAGGATTGGAATTGTTGATACTTTAAAGTCTCCTCCAGCTAAATATTAATTATATGTTCTGTATTTTTTTGTTTTGTCCATCATTGGTACCACCACTCACCCACTCTCCTTTAACCAAAATCCTAGTGTTACCTGTGACCCTTTCATCTCCCTTATCAATTCTATCTTCGTAATATCACTTTTCTCAGATTTAGACTTTTCATGTACTTTCACATCCCCTTCAATAATTTTCTGTTTCATTGGTTTCAGGACTAAATTTTATCAAAAGATAAAACCTAAAACCAACTGAAATTTCAGACTGAAAATCTCAGTATTATTTTCATATGCCTATTTGTTATAAGGAGGAAAAAAAACATAGAGCTAGAACTAGAATGTAGACATGAAAAACCAGCACTTTCAAGTTTAAACTTACTTATCATAAAACTCATGGAACTTAATTTCAAACTCATGTTATGGTGTCAACTGAATTAAAAGTTATTTTTTCCTATTCAAATAATCATAGAGCACTTTATCTGGAGCTGTCATGTACCAATCACAGTTTCCTTTAAACCAGATTCATTTGCTATCATACTTCATTATTCCTATTTTGTATTGTATTCCTGCATTGTAAGTATTCCTATACTGTAAACTCCATAAGGGAAGGGAAGGGAAGGGACTATGTCACTTTACCTGTTTATTTGCCCTGTGTGGATCCCAGTAACTTGTACAATGTAGGAATCTAGTCCCCATGATGACAATAATGTCGTCACTGTTTGACATCATGTAAAATACTTTATCCTTCCAGGCTTTCTCTCATCTGTCACACTGGACAACACATAAAGGGCCATCCCAACTTTGAAAGTCTATGATTCTATGTTTTTATTATTGAAACACACATTGATCTCAAAAGGAGTATTTTCTATCAGAGTTGTAACTAACCATTTTTCAACCTAGGGCAAGTAGCACAGAAAATGCCTTGGGCAAGCTTCATGAAATGGAATCTTCAGTCAAGTTTTGAAAATAAATTCAGATGGGGAGTTGTGGTATATGTAGATAGATAGATAGACAGACAGATAGATAGATAGATAGATAGATAGATAGATAGATAGATAGATAGATAGATAGATAGATAGATAGATAGATAGATAGATAGATGGATAGATAGATGGATAGATAGATGGATAGAGATAAGAGAGAGAGATTAAGAGAGAGAGAGAGAGAGACAGAGAGAGAGAGAGAGACAGAGACAGAGACAGAGACAGAGACAGAGACAGAGACAGAGACAGAGAGATCCCAGACAATCTGACATAACAGACACTAGGCCACTAACAGGAGCAAATCAAATGTGGGAACACCAAGGATAGGAGAAGGAAGCACATTATCTAGTAGCTTCTTATTAAAACTAATTGTTTGCTAAGTAATTCCTAAGCTCAGTTTCTACTTTTCTGAACTTAAAGAACATTTAAAACATTGAGTAATTCCATATAAATAGCAGAATGACAAAAAAGATTATATATGAAAATACATACCTCTATTATTAATAACTTGCTTTCCTTTTAAATATATAAATGCAATTCAATATGTAACTTTCAAAGCTGTCCAATTTGTAGATTCTGTTTTTCCACCTGAATAGTTTTTGTTGTTGTTTTGTTTTTAAGAAAAGGAGCTTCAATGACCCTCTTTTATTTTCCTTCTTTTTTGCTGCCCTATCCACTCCCCTTTCCTCTTTTATCCTCCCTAAAGTGGAAAAATGAAAATAAAAATCTTATAACAAATACAAACAGTTAAGCAAAAAATTAAAAATCATGCATGGTCTTGTCTGAAAGTTTCTTTTAATCTGCATCTTGAACAATCACCTCTCTGTCAATAGGTAGGTAACATATTTCATCATTATCCTTCTGGAATTATAATTAATCATTGCTTTGATCAAAGCTCTTAAGTGTTTCCTTATTGCTGATTGTTGTTAATTTCACTGTTGGATAATCTGGGTGGCTAGGTGGTGTAGTGGATAGGGTGTTGGGCTTGGAATCAGGCTGACTCATCTTCTTTAGTTCAAATATGGACTCAGATACTTATTATCTGCGTGATCTTGGGCATATCCTATTATTAGGATTAATAACCCTATTGCCTCAGTTTCCTCATCTGTAAAAATGAGTGGGAGACGAAAATGGCAAATTCCGTTGTCCTCATTGAGAAAATCCCCAAAGGGGTCAAAAAGAATCAGACGCAACTGAAAAATAGAACCAATAAACTAACCTGACCCTGCTCACTTTATTCTACATTAATTCATACAAACCTTCCCAGGTTCCTTGGAAACTCTCCCTTTCATAAGTTATTAGAGCATAACAATATTTCATTATATTCATATACTAATTTTTTGATATTCCCCAATTGATAGGCACCCTCCTTCGTTTAGAGTTATCCTGCTATAAATATTTTTGTACATAACAGTTCTTTTCTTCTTTCTTTGATCGCTTTGTTTTACAAACTTAGTTATGGTACTGTTAGGTCAAAAACATGCAGTTTAGTGATTTAGAGGAATGATTCCAAATTGCTTTCCAGTCTGACTAGATCAATTTACAGTTCGACCAATACTCTCTTATTGTGCTTGTTAACTCAGTTGTTTATATATAGCTGGACAAATACATATGCTGTCAACACTCTCTAAATTTTGGAGCCCTCGGGCAAATCTCCAGTCACCTCACCCTAGTTATTGCTCTACTTTCTCTATCAATTAGTAATAAAAAGCAGTGAAGATTTAAGGAAGGTTAAACTAGATTAAATCAATTTGATTTTGTTTTTAGGGAAAATATCACAGTATGCCATAATCAGCTAATATTCCAAATGCTGCCTGTTACTTTGATTCCTAATCATAAGGACTAAAGTGTATTTTATAACACAATGCTCTAATGCTTTCTAACTATTCAGCCCACACAGTGTACATAAAAGCCTAATGAGTGAAGATGCGTTAAACCAATTTGAATGCTTTTAAAACCAATGGTAGCATCCATTTAGGTTGGCTTTCAAATAAAGACTGTATTTTTGTCATTGGAGAACAAAATAATTGCTAAGTTTATGTCATTTAACACAGGTTGTTTTTTTTTTTCTCCCTCCACTCTACATCATAAATTTCTTTAACATAGACAATCTCTGTTCATTACAAAGAGTTAATAACTTCAGGTAACTCAAATGAAAGTACCATCATTAAATGCCTTATTGGTAAGCAGAAACTAAGCATTGCACCAACAAAAAAACAGAAAAGATGGGCAATTATAATGGAATTCAAATATATACAAATATAAGAGGGTACATAAGAAAATGATGTCACTTGTCTCAAAGAATATTTTAAAATTAAATAAATGGAATAAAAAGATCCTTTTAAGAAACAGTTGTTATGCTCCCCATTTAGATTTGACTTGCTTTATCCACTCTTAGAATAACAACCAGCTTTTGTTATTTTTACCATGAAGCCATTTTAAAAAATAAATTTCAAAGGTTATAAATCACTTTGAACTTTTCTCCATCTAAATCGTTCACCTTTATTGCTACTAAGGAAATCATCCATCTTGAATGATTCCTCTCCAAACCTTTGCTTCCAGAATATTTCTTTATTGTGGAAAGTTGGGTCATTAACATTTTTTTTCAAAATTTGTTCCCCTCAACTCCACCCTCCCAAGCAGGACTACTGTTCCCATGAAAAGTAGACAATGTAGAACATTAAAAATATAATATAATATGAAATCTTGCCTGGAAAATTTTCTACACAAAATGGTTAACAAATTGCTTCTACAATAGTGGGTATAATTTTTGTGTACAAAGAACTTCACGAAGTACTTTCCTTGAAACACAACTATATGTGAGGTAAATGGTGCAAATATCACTATCCATACTCTGTCAGATGAAAATTGAGTTTCAGAAAATCCCAGCTAATGCAGCTGTTAAATGATAGATAGAAATGCAGATTTCTTGATGATGATTATAGTGTTCTTTAAATTCTATTATGCTGGTACTCATTTTATACACACACACAAGCACACACATAGATATACATATATGTATATATGTATCTACACATGCTATCATATACATATACACATATATACATACATAAGCACATGCATGTGTATGTTTATATATAAATATATTTCAGTTACCTATGAACATCTTTCAATTTAGACCAAAGGATGACCTATATCCTGGATAGGCATTTTGACCAGTTAAGCTTAGAAGACCAAATTCACATTTTTTTTTTCAAATCTAAAAGAAAATTTTCAAAAAGCAAAGTGTTACTGGGCTTGGCATCAGGGTGACTGAATTCAAGTTCTACCTTTGACATTTATTACTTGTTTGACTATTGGAATGTGACATACCCTAGCAGAATCCCAGGAAACTCTCTAAGACTGAAGTTTAAGAAAAGTTATTGATCTGCCTTGGAAGAGGAAATTTCCACACTAGGAATTGCTTAGAGCACTAGAATTGTGGGTCTGTATCAAATATGAAAGGTTATTTTTTGCAAAAAGTAAATTGGCCAATTTATTTTGGCATGTTCAAAGGACATAAAAAGAAATTAAAGAGTGAGGATATTGAATTTTAAATGGGAATTACTTGGACTACTCAAGTAGAAGATGTCTGCGCACAATTCTAGTATTCTTTCATCAGAACTACAAGTATATCTTAGAGATGGTGTAAATTTAGTTACAGACTACCACAATAAAGAGAATATCACAATCAAGTGAGTCATTTTTTTTGTTGTTTCCCACTACATATGAAAATTTTCACACCATACTGTAGATTATTAACTGTGCAAAAATGCTGTTATTACAAATGCTGTATTGCTTTAAAATGCTACCTATCATTTAAGCCTAATTAATATTTTTATAATTATAAGTTATATAATTATATGATTTATAAAAATATCATAATATTTTATGATTTTTTTTTTCTGATGGAGAGTCTTGCTTCAATGTTGATGACTGCCGACTGATAGGTTGATGATTTCTGAAGGTTGGGGTGGATGGGACAATTTCTTAAAACAAGACAACAATTAAATTGGCTTCAAAGATTGACTCTTTCATGAAAGATTTCCTCTAACATGTGATGCTGTTTGATAGCATTTTACTCACAGTAGAACTTATTTCAAAATTAGAGTTCAGCCTTGCAAATATTGCCACTACTTTATCAATCACTTTTATGTAATAACCTTCAAGAACATTGTTTCTTAAGGAATATGGAGGCCAAAGGGGGGGGGAGGGCCACTAGGTAGAGCAGTCAGAATACACACATGTATTAAGTTTGCAGTGCTATATGGGCATGATTTGTGGTGCCCCAAAACCATTACAATAGTAACAGCAAGGATCACTGATAACAGATCACCATTACAAATATGATATAAATAAAAAAAGTTTGAAGTATTGTGAGAATTACCAAAATGTGACACAGAGACATTTTTTGTGAGCATATGCTATTGGAAAAAAAAATGACACTGATAGACTTACTTGACACAGGGTTGCAAAAAGAACCCTTCAATTTCTAATGCAATATCAGCAAAGCACAATAAAGCCAAGTGCAATAAAATGAAGTATGTCTGTACTTTTCCTCTTGCTACACATCCTACTGTTCAAGATACTATGGTCAGTGCTAGGGTACAAAAGTCAATACCATGTGATCCCTGACCTCAGGGAATTTGCAGCCCCTTGAGACTGTGACAAGTACATTAGGAAAGGCATAAACAAAGTACTCTAAGAAACCATTGGGGGTCAGAGATTAGTCCTAGCCAGTTTGATCATAGAAGTATCCATAGAGAATCAAGTTTTTCATCTGGGCCTTAAAGAATGACAGTATTTCAACAGATGAAGGTTGATGCGACTGAATTTCACATAAAGGGGAAGAGATCAGGCTAATATTAAAATATTAGAGGTGGGTAAAGGCATAAGAAATTCAAAAGATGGTAACTGCTTCAGTTTGATGGGATACCAAAGATAGTTCAGAGGAGATTTATGTTCTTATTTTTGTATTTGGTCAGACCCGTATTTTCAATGGTTTGGGGCACAATGTTATTATATGCAGTAATTCACATTCTTATACTGCTTTAAAGTTCACAAGTACTTTTCTCAAAAACATCCCTGTGGAAAAAGTAGATATAGATATAGATGATAGAGATAGAGATAGATACAGATACGGATACAGATACAGATGGATCGATTGATTATTATCCTCACTTTACAAATGAGGAAACTAAGGCATGGAAAAGTTAAAGAATTTGCCTAGATTGACTGATCTAATGAATGTCAGAGCCAGGATTTTAACCCAAATGCTTCTTGATTCCAAGAAATGCATGTGTTCCATGACACCTCACTGCATCAGGCAGGTTGTTGAGTTGAATGGCTGTCAACTTGTTTGTACAATAAAGCACTAGAAATTTCATTTTATTTTTACTAGCATTTTCATTGCTGGTAAATTTCTGACATAATCCCTCTGTCCATTTGATGGCATGGGTAACTTCTACATAACAAAACCGGTTTCATTGTTTACTTTTCACACAATTCATCCTTTTGCATTTTTTCTTTAGCTCTTTTCACCTAGAAAAAAAAAAGTCTAATTAGTTTCCTAATTTTAATACAAATTTTGATGGCCCTGGATTGTAAATGTTCCCGCTCTTGTTCTTCTGTCTTGGTATAGTGTATAAAGAGTTTATCTTGGTATCAGAAAGACACACATTCAGATCCTGTCTTTGACTAATCCAAGCTGTGTGACATTAAGCACTCTCTAAATCTGTAAACTGCAAAGCAGGTGCTAATCTATGTTGGTTAAGGGAGTTTCCACATTAGATTCCCATATAGCAATGTATTCACAGGTTTGTCATAACAACAGCAGCAACAACAATGATAATATTCATTTTTCCCCCCCAAAAAAATTAGGGAAAAATTTCACCCAAAATAGGCCCAAATTACTGCTTTAGGCAATGATGGGTGAAGATAAAAGGGTTAATGAAATTGGATGAAATAATAGTCCAAGAGCATGGAATCCTCTTGAAATGATATACCCATAAACACTAGGCATAAAAGTGAGCTACCTGAGGAATCTCCACATTGAATCAACATATATGTAACTTGCATGCAATTTGGATATTATATCTTAAATACAAGGTCTATTGTATGTATACAAAATACCAGAATATTAAAAATTTCATTTAGAATTACATTACAATATTGACATCAGGTAATGGACTTGTCAAGTAATGCGGTTCAAGAAGATGAAAAGCACAATCTTAAGATTTTAGAGTTGAAAGGGACTTTAGAAATCATCTAGCCCCACCTAGTAATACAAAGAGAAAAACTGAGCACCACAGAACAAAAATGACCTGTACAAGATCACACAAGGTAAGGAAAAGGATTAAGACCACCTCAGATTCAGTACTCTTTCCTATGTGAGACACTTGTCTCATTATGCAAAATATGAGTGGGGTGCAAGGCAAAAGGAAAGAAAAAAATATTTTATTTAAGAACCTAGTCTTTTTTGTTTGTTTGTTTTTCTCTTAATAGAAAATGGGCAGACAATTTTTTACCCTGTCTGACTCATTCAACACTCAGCCATAAACTAGGGTTACTATGAAGGAAGTGCTTTTAAATCAATACAGGAATGTGTCAAAGTGTTACTACTATCAAGTAACAATTTTTTTATCTTTGCCAACAACACGGTAGGTTGAGTGTAGGCATTGCTGGGTAAGGAGGCAAAAGGGGGACTTGCTGCATATGCAGGAGGGTCTGTGGGAAATAACTGAATCAGAGTGCTGACGATAGTTGCATTTTGTCTAGATTATAAGATTTTAGTATTTAAAGCTGGAAGAGACCTTAGAATCATCTGGTCTAGGGGTTTTTCACTTGAAACTCTAGAACTCTGGTGTTTTTATGTACACACATAGATACACACACACACAAAACACTTTGTAAATGTATTCCATCATATTACATATAGCACAATATAACAGGTATGTAATATAACATACATGTATATGAATTATTTATATGACAATATAGTATAATACTATAATTAATTTATATACTTAATATAATAGAATTAATATATGATATATTACATTTACATAGTGTTCTACATTGCTGTAATGGATAGAAAGCCTCAAAGTCAGGAAGACTTAGGTTCAATGCCTGTTTCTTACATACTATTTATGTGACCCTGGGCAAATCACTTAAATTTTAAATTTCTAAGTCTGTGAGTTGCAAAGACACTAAACTGCCATGGTATAAAGAGTTTCCTACACCAAGTAAATCCCAGGCCTAATCTATATCCCTTAACTGTTTACAAAAGCACTTTCACTGCAACAGTCTAGATCAACAGGTAATGAATATTTAGTTATTCCTATCTTATAGAAAAGAAACCTGTACCCCAGAGATTATAATTGACTTGTCCAAGGTCTCTTGGCTGGTAAAGTTCAGCTTTTGAATTCAAATCATCTTTAATAATTGTTTTCAGTTTACAGTATACTACTTCATTGCCTCATTGAGGCATGCTGTAATTTGCAGTTCCCAATTTCTCCAAATACCCCAAATGCCTCAAATCACTAAATGCCCATTGCCCCATGCTTCAGAAGGTGGCATTTGAGGGAACTTTGGAAGTTTTCCCTTTCTAGGGAGAGAAGAAGCAGTGGGCATTCAGCATATGACAAAGGCAATTAGCAACTTGCAAATACAGTAACTTTGGATTGTTTTATCATGTGCTTTTCAATTTACTATATCTAGAAAGAAAACCGAATTTAGAATGCAATTATTGTACAGTAATTAACTTTGTCCAAATGAGGCCCTTTTAGAATCCTGCTTCTTCAGAGACACGTTATTGAAAGCTAGACCAGTATGAGCTGAAGTTTGTCAAATCTGCCTCCTCCCCTCCATAAAGTTTTATGGTAGAATGGTGTATAAATAAAAAAAAAAGAGTCCAATATCGTATAGTTGGGCTATCTCCAAGAACTCTGTCACATTATGCAGAGTTTCCGTTTCCCAATATAAGGTCTGTAGTCCTTCCACTTTGTAGGGAGAATCTCAGTTCTGTAAATCAAATGCATTTTTACTACTTGAAGCCTGCCTGCCTCACTCAAGGAAATCTGCTTCTAGTCAGGCAGCCCAAAACAATAGGTGCAACAATTAAATGTATTCCTTCCTCTCCTTCCAAAATTAACATGGTTTTGCTTTAAAATTGCAAGGATGGGCTCTGGCCAGGATATAGTCGTTTGCAAAGCCCCTGCTGGAAGAGAACAGAGAGAACTACATGGGGGAATATAATTAAAGCACCCAGGTTCCTTTTCTTTGCCTACATAATGTGAGTTTGGGCCCTTTCCATCAATCCAACCTACTAGGCAAAACATGAACCAGGATGAATGTATAAGAAACCAAGACTGAGGAGGTTTTCACTGGGTCTGGGGCTGGCCTGCATGGGGGAGGGGAGAGAAACAGAGACGCAGACAGAGAGACCCAGACGCAGAGAGACAGAGAGAGACAGAGAGGATGTACACAGCAGGTGGTTTGAGTCAGAATCAAGGAGAAACTAAAATCAGGATGATTTTTATTAGTGTATAGGCTTAAAACAGGATATTTTAAAAGACATTCTCAAATATTTATTCCCTTCATTAGTTTCTCCATCTAATAAAGAAGCCTAATTTTGAAGGGAACAGCAAACTCACATTCAGTGACCACCTAGAGTGCATAGCTTAATGTTTTCTTTAAAGATATAAATTCACAATCTCAATACATACACAAAATTAGTCCAAAGAGGGACTTTTCCCTTTTCTCCTTCTTATTGAATCCTGTAGAAATTCTAGAAACACCTACATACAGATTTTCCTAAAAGAAAAGGAAATAAGGGGGGAGGGGGAAAGAGAACCTCTGCAGATTTATATTGGCCCTGCCAATGACTTTCTGTTTAACTTGTAATCAAAACAACTCAAACCCAGTTACTGTTTGCATAACTGCCAAGCCTCTCAATTTCAGCAGTAGGCAGCAGGTTCTCAGTATGACAGCCTGTCTTTCAGATTTGTGTGGAATCTGCCAGGGCCCAAATACAGAGGCAACTGGTAAATGAAATGCCA
>NW_027186442.1:1751773-1754273 GCF_028583685.1 Petaurus breviceps papuanus | reverse complement strand
AGGAGTATTCATGCTTTATATCCAAAATAATGAATAGAGACATAGATAATCTTTGTACCATTCTTGGCCCCTTAAACATACATACATCCACAGGCATGCATGCATACCCCTACATTCTTATACTCTTTCATATACACACTTTACTTTCCTGCAATGAATGGTTCAAGCTTCCTGATTAAGGTCATGCCATTTGTTCATTACTGACCTAGCTAATGTGATTGAACAGGAACAATACCTTTGAACCCCTTGCCTCTGATCTGCATACTAATTGACTCTCTTGTCCTTGACAATGACCTTGCTAACTATCTGACCCTCCTGGGATGGTTGGTCGGTTCTGAATGCAAAGTTCATCACCAAAGCAAATGCCTTCACCTCACCCTCCTTCCCACACCTCCCCCCACCCTTGCAAAGAAAAAAAAAGCCTTTTGTAAAATGAGTCTCTATTTTTTTTGCTACTGCTCCCTGGCTCCCCCTGGAGCATTTTTTTTTAACCACTTAAAATGTTTGCTAGGGAGAAATCAGAAAACAAGTTTCAGCTAGGGGAGTCTCAAGGACTTAAACTTGTCAGCCTTTAGACAGAAATTATTCCTAGGAACATTAACTGAATCAGGATTTCATAAATTGGTCTAGGCTGTTTAGGACTTTAGCCTGGAGAAGGTTTTATTATAATTTGCTCTTCAAGTACTGATTGTAGGTTTCAGAATTTATCTTGGAGATATTTGAATTCTAGACATGAATCATATCTCCCTCACTCAGAATTACAGAACGTTATGCCATATTACACTCAGTAGGGAGATCTGCAGAAAATAAAGTAAAAAAACTAAAGAGGAGATTTTTCCAAATTCACATTTTCTTGGGCCTTTGTATGTGATTGAGGAAATAATGCAAGATTGTATTATTTATGTAAGAACTGCCACTTATAGACATATACATGCACATACAAAAGTGACTCAGAAAACAATATTTAAGAAAGTTGCTATTCAATACAAAAAAATGTATTTAAATTCTTATTGTATGTAGGGCCTTACACTAGCTTCCGGAGGGATAGGGGGATGAGAGGGGTTGAAAAGTTTGCATAAAAAGTCATTGCCTACATGGAGTTTATAATCTAATAAGAATATCTGACACCATTATAGATCATGGGTCCAGTTTCTATCCTTGTCCCTTATAGATAACAATAATACATAATAGCATATGGAGTTACAAAATAAAATGGAATGTGAGATAGAGAGTTGAAAAGTGCCTTACCAATTTGGGGTTGGATCGGACAAAGAATCCAGGAAGATATCCAAAAGAAAGTAGTATTTGAACTGAGTTTTAAAGACATGGTAAGCTAACTAACTAATCTATCTGAAGAGTGGGGGGGGGGTCAGAAAGAGGTTTCCTTCTCTGAGTACCAAAAACAGTTCTTTTCAAAAAGACTCTATGTAGGGAACTGATGAACCATAGTGTTACTATATGACTTCATATTTCGTTATTCATCCATCTCTTTTTTTTTTCCTGTGGTGTTTTCTTGGAATTTGCCTCATGAATATGTCAAAATAACTATTGTCTCCCAGCAATTAAAGGAGACTATTTGAAGTAGTCAAATAAAGCACACATGGGCATAAAAGCATATATAAGGTGTTCCAAAAGTCTTGGTGAAGTATAGCTTAAAATTAATCTTTGGGGGAAAGCAGTGTTAGGTGGTGCAGAAAACACTAGATTCAAATCAGAGGACCTAAGCTTGAGATATGATTCTTTATGCTTATAATTATATGATACTGTACAAATTATTTATTATATATACATATATCTGTTTACTTATCTTTAAATTGAGAATAAGAATGCTTGTACTACCTACTTCACAGAAAAAAAATCTCATTGAGGAAATATCTAAAATATTATTAATTTTTGGTGATCCTTTATAAACCTTAAAATTCTAAAGATCTATAAGTTTGTATTATTATTATGAGGACACAGGCTGATGCAGGTTAAATAACTTGTCTAAAGTGACCAAGAGAGTGTTTTACAAGAAATGAATATATTGGAATAAACAAACATAGAAATGGTAATAACAATAGCTTACTTATGTATATGCTGTAAGCATTTATCAAGCATTTACTCCATACAAGAAATTGTGCTATATGTGAGTCACTGCCATGTATATATTTGCAGAATATATGAAATATAGTTACTAAATCCAATTGGCACAGGGATTAACAGTTTACAAAGCACTATATCATGCATTACATAATAAAAATCTCACCAAAGCTCAATGATGTGTGTAGTACAAGTAGTATTGGGGTCATTTTATAGATGAAAAAACTGAGGCTGAAAGAGGCAAAAGGACTTCTCTTGAGGTCACACAGAAAGTGAACTGAAAAGCTAGGAGCAGAGTCTAGTACACTCCCTATGTCAATAAAACAGTAGATGACTGAACACTAATTAGCTTCTCTTGCAGTCAGGATGGTCTATCCATACATCGAAAACTTGAAAAAACAAAACGCCATGCCATGCC
>NW_027186442.1:1739273-1746773 GCF_028583685.1 Petaurus breviceps papuanus | reverse complement strand
TTCTTTTTTGCTTCATGTTCTCCTAGATCAAAGAACTTCAGAACTATAAGGGACCTCAGAGATCATCTGGCCTAATGCCTTCATTTTAGATAGTAGAAAATGGAGGACAAGAGATGGAAATGTTTTGTCCCAAGTCACAAAATCTGGTGGTGGTAGACTTGGGAACAGAAAGGTATTTCTTGAAAGTAGTCTAGTCTTCCAAAAAATGCTATTTGGAAGCCGTAAATGTTAAACAGAGGTTAAGAATATCAAATAGAATGTAGTAACTGCTTTCCTGGTTTCAAGGACCTTTGCCTGAATGGGGATTTAAATAAATACATCTAAATATGGAAGGTCATGTGATACAGTGGAAAGGGTTTTTATTTGGAACAAGAGAGCAAGCCTTTGAATTCTGTTCAGCAGCTGTGTAATTTTAGATAAATCATTAATCACTTTTGGCCTCAGTTTCCTCATTTGTAAAATGAGAGTTTGAACTGGATGATCTCTAGGGCCCCTTTCCATCTCGAAATCTTTGATACGATGAACCTTACAGATCCATTAGTAGGCTCACAATGACATCATTTCTAGCAGGTTGAGTTCTATTATACCATAGTGAAACGAATAGATTTAATGCCACTTGTGCTGGCAGGAGAGCATACATAGGTCTGGCTTGGTGAAGCTTGGGATTAAAAGTTCAATACACCTTATGAACTAGAAGTGTGTAACTAGGGAAATCTTTTGTATGACTTCAAGCTGATTATCACTTTAACAAATCATTTTGTCACATCTCCCTCGGGGTCATTGAGCAGAGGGGTGATCACTGGTATATTTTCTGTCTCTCACTATCAGCATTTCTACCTCTAAAACTTTACTAGAATCAGTGCCCTGGCCTGGAATCATGGGAAGAAAAAGGGTATGCCAATGGAAAATACACCAGGCGTGGGGGTCAGAGGGTCTTCACTCAAGCTGGGATACTGGCAATACATGCTGTGTGATGTCAGGTAAGCGGTCGTGACCTTTTAGTATTGAACTTCCATGGGATTATAGAGATCTAAAGAGAAATTGCCTGGACCTTAGAAATCAGGGTCCACCACCCTCATTTTACAGATGAGGCAACTGGGAACCATAAATACTAAGTGACTTACCCAAGATCAGTCAACAAGAATTTATTAAGTGCTTACTATATGCCAGGCTCAGTGCTGAGAATAATTAAGTATTATTGCTTAATTACACCTGCTTCCTCTTTTATTAGTGATTTTATTAGGCCTTAAACACAACTTTAAGTAATCTATCAACAATAAAGTGTCCTGGTCATTGTGTCTGTATGGGATTTTTTCTCTTCTCATAATAGTTATTTCAGAAAAAAAAATAGATATAGTTGTAGGAGGTCATGGAACAAAAAACAACAACAACAACAAAAAACCCAAAACCAATAACTCCTTCAAGGAACGTTTAATGGGGGAGGCAACATGTAAATAGCTAAATAAATATGAGATACATACAGAGTAGGTGGAAGTTAATATGAAAGTGGAAGAAGACATTGCCAACTGGGAGAACCATGAAAGTTTTCCTCCAGAAGTTGGAAGAAAGGAAGGAAACAAATATATATTAATCACTTACCATTCACCAAACTCTTGTGTTAAGCACCTGAGGTTACACATACAAGCAAAAATAAAGACAGTCCCTGCTCTCAAGGAGCTTACATTTTAGTGGGGACAGACAGCACATTAAAGGGAGTTGAAATGGTATGCAGAGAGAGTAGTAAAGATACCTAGCTCAAGAACCTCACTTCGAAGTTCAAAAAGTCAGGAACACAGCCAAGAAGGAAATGAAGGAAGGCTGATCTGGGCCCTTTCACAAAATGGTGACTCTAGGAAAAACTCACCAGTGGGAGAATGAATAGGTTCAGAAATTTACAGTACCCCTTAAAGCAAGTCAAGGAAACTAAGAGACAAAAGTCAGAAAGGATTGGGGACATCCTGGATGTCCCCATTGGGGACATCCAGGATGAAGGTATGGAAACAAAATATAGGGTGTTGTGTTTGAGGAACCACAAGTAGACCAGTATAGTTGGATCAAAATATGTGTTGGGGAATAAGTCAAGGGTGAATAATGTAAGGATGAGGAATCGAGGGTGAAACTGAGATTATGAACCTCCATATAATCAGAAAGGAAAGTTATATCTTCAGCAGAATTACAGAAGATAAAAAATAGGCAGATTTGCAGAGAAAAGATAGAGTTCTGTTTTAGACATACTGAATTTGAAATTCTTAAGTGACATCTACTTGTCTTTGGTCATGATGTGCTTGGGCATGCAATTAATTTCCCTCTCGCCTCTCTACTACCTTATATATTTGTTATAGTCTTTCTTTTCCTTCATGGGTCAATTCAGAACTCAACTTTTTCATACATAACCCATGAATGCTTCCCTGAACCTGCAGGTAAAATTGATCTATCCCTCAGAGTACTTAGGGCATTTTGCTTGGATCTTACCATTGTAGTGATTACTATAAACAGTGACTTCAAAGAGTGAAACAGTTGTGTGTGTACTTGCTCTTATATAAACTCCTTGAGAGCAGAATAATTGTCATATCTATCTTTATATTGTCTTTGATCATAGTGCCTGAAAAAATGAGGCTAACTTAAAATAGTTCACATTTATTTAGAGCTTTAAGGTTGGCAAATAAGCTTACAAGAATTACTTTTTTATCCCTACAACAACCCCTAGAGACAAGTGCCACCCAAATTAACCCATAATCCAAAGTTGAATCAAATTGTCATTGGAAAATGTGTCCCCTTAAAAAGAGAATAAAAGAAGGTGAATGGGTCATTTCCCACAATAGAAGCTAGAGGTGAGTGGAATATCCAACTAGCAAAATTCTTAAAAAGAGAACTGGAAAAAAAGTGAATATGTATAGTTAATTTTTAAATAGTCTGAATAATAAAATTAATTCAACTAAGGGTCTAGTGAAAGACTAAATTATTATTGTTGATGAAGTTTTAAGAAATTTTACTCAAGAATAAAGGAAGGAAACTAGGCAGATTGTCAAAAACAAGAAACGATCAACAAAGGACTCAAAGGGCTAGAGATTAAGGAGAGTTTAAAAGATCAAGATAAAGGAAGGATACTCATTATGTACTTAAGTATATTACCCCCAAAAGATTGAAAGCCAATGTAAAGGACCTAAATAAACAGAGATAGAGAGAGATAGACAGACAGACAGAGAAGGAGGGGGAGAGAGAGAGAGAGAGAGAGAGAGAGAGAGAGAGAGAGAGAGAGATAGCAGCACTTGTTCTTTTTTTTCCATAGGATCAATGACATCATGTAGACATTTTGACTTGAAAATAATTTGTATTGAAGAAGTCAGGCAAAGTTGCACAAACTCATCAGACCTATTCTTTCAGATTCATCAAAGTCAAGTGGCACGACAAAAGTCAAGAAGACTGGTGTTGACCCAGGGTGCCGTGGGTGACTGGCATCTTCAATGCCTGATCAAGCTCTAAGCACTCCATAGTGTCTTCTTCAACTGCCTTCATGTTGGTTAGAACAAATTATTCTCATCCAAGTATTCTTCCAGGAGAAGTCTTTATATGCATGGAGTAGGCATCACTCTAAATCACTGGCAGGTTTGATGACTGTCAGCTATTCTAAACCTAGTCTAGCCTCACTGCCTAGATGCTTTTCAGAAAGTGTGGCCGCCACACATGCTATAGCTACTTAGATTCACAGATGAGAGTTATAGTATATGTACATATACACACACATATACACATAGCTATAGTTATAAATTCATATATAGGGTATATATACTATTATGTTAATTATATGTAGTTGTAATTATAGTTATGTTATTGTTGCTGCTATTATTGTTTAGTCATATCAGATTCTTTGTAACTCCATTTGAGTTTTGTTTTGCTTTCTTTTTTTGGCAAAAATACTATTTGCCATTTCCTTTACCAGCTTATTTTATAGATGAAGAAATTGAGGGAAATAGAGTTAAGTAATTTGTACAAAGTCGTGCAGCTACTAAGTGTCTGAGACCAGATTTGAACTCAAGTCTTTCTGACTCCAGGCCCAGCACTCTATCCACTATTGCCACCTAAAGTAACTATAATTATACTTATGGTTATCTTATCATATCATTATATTATTGTACCAGATAACTAGAAACAAGTGGGTGCTCAGCAATTAAGGAATAGTTTAAGAAAATTTGGTAAAGAATATAATGAATGATTAGTGTGCCTTGAGAAATGCTGAAACATGAGTGGAGCCAAGATGATTGAGAAAAGGCAGAGACTCCCCTCAGCAGTCCCCAAAACCACCATGAAATCTTTAAATAATGCATAAAACAAATTGTGAATCAGAAGAACCCACAAAAGGATGGGCGTGATATAATTTTCCAGACAAAGACAATTTAGAAGGTCAGAAAGGAAAGATCTGAGTGAGAGTATAGCATAGTCCAGCAAAGGCTGCACCAACACAGACCAAATTCCAGCAAAGCAGGAGCAGGCCTTGGAATCCACTGTATCAGCTTCTTCCAGAGTTCTCAGCCCACAGACATTAAGGAGGTCAAACAACTGGTCAGAAGGAGGTTATATGCTACTGAGGTAAGACTCAGTTGCTTTGCCCATGCTTGGATCTGGGTCATGGTCTTGGGTGGCAGTCCCAAGGCAGAAAGGATCACTAGCATAGCAGAGTTTGTTACCACAGTGAAGGGGGAACACTCCTCACAATTCCAGGGCATGAAACAATGCTTGTGGTCACTCATTAACAAGAGCACAGGCAAGGAGAGTAGTTAGCTCCACTTAGATCATACCACCTTGGGAGAACTGAAACCTTACAGGTTCCTAGAAGTATCTCTGAAAACAGTTGCACAAAACCCCTAAACCTGGAGATGCTATGCCCTTGACCCTGGAAGCAGAGCCCTACTCTAATAAAGAGTTACAAGTCAAGAAATTGGCTGAGAAAATGAAAAGAAACAACGACCCCCTCAAAAAAAAAAAAACTCTGACTACAGAAATTTACTGTGACGACAAGGAAGATCAAAATACATTCTCAATAGAGGATAACAAACTTAACACTCTTACATCCAAAAACTCCAAGAAAAATATGAATTGGTCTCAGGTCATAGAACGTTATATATAATTAACATAATAGTATATATACCCTATATATAAATTTATAACTATAGCTATATATAGAACAGATACAAAGAGGGAAAATCATACATATTTAATTAGGGGTAGAAATCCATTTTACCCTACAGGAAAGTAGGAATGAAAGGGGTTAAGTAAAGTATGGATTATAGAAGTGAGGACAGTTTAGGGAAGGAGTAGTCAGAATCAGAACACTTTAGAGGAGGGGAGAGAGAGAGAAAGGTGAGGTAGAATAGGATTAAAGGGTGTGGGATGGAATAGGATGGAGGGAAAGACAAATAAGGTTCTCTGATAAAAGCCTCATTTCTCAAACATATAGAGAATTGAGTCAATTTTATAAAAAAAATAAATTGATAAATGATCAAAAGATAGGAATAGTTTTCAGATGAAGTAAGTAAACCTATCCATAGTCATGTGAATAATGTTGTAACTCACCATTGAATGAATAAATGCAAATTAAAACAATTCTGAGGAATTACCTCATACTTATTAGTTTATCTAAAAGGAGAAAAAAAGAAAATGACAAATGTTGGAAGGGATGGTGGGAGGAGAAATGAGACTTTAATGCACTGTTGGTAGAGTTGTGAACTGATTTGACCATTCTGTAGAACAATTTGAAACTATACCCAAAGGGCTATAAAACTATGCGTATCCTTTGATCTAACTAGGTTTGTATGCCAAATGAAATTTTAAAAAAGAGAAGGAAAGGACCCATATTCACAAAAATATTTATAATAACTCTTTTCTGGTGGCAAAAATGGGAACTGAGGGGATGCCCATCAATTGGGGAATGACTAATAAATTGGTTATGTGATTGTGATGGAATACTATTGTTATAAAAATGATAAGCGGTACTCTCTCATAAAAAACCTGGAAAGGCTTACATGAACCGATGAAAAGTGAAATTTACTGTGTATAAAGGAACAGCAATACTGTAAAATGATTAGCTGTGATTGATTTAACTATTCTAAGCATTACAGTTATCCAAGACAAATCTGAAGGACTTATGATGAAAAATACTATTCATGCCCAGAGAAAGAACTGATAGCATATGAATACAGCTTGAAACATACTTTTTGTTTTACTTTATTTTTCTTGAGGTTTTTATGTATATTTTCTTTAACAACATGACTAATATGGAAATATTTTGCATGAATACCTATGTATAACCTACACTGAATTGATTGCCTTCTCAATGTGGGGTAGGGGATGAAAGGAAGAGAAAGAATTTAGAACTCAAAGTTTTAAAAACAAATGTTAAAATTGTTTTTACATTTAATTGGGGAACAATAAAATAATACATTCTAAAAAATAAATACCGAAGCAGATAAATTCAAGAAATCTGATAGGATCTGCATGATGGGATGCAAAGTGAAGCAAATAGAATAATGCATTAAATGAATAAAATAAGATAAACAACATAAAATCATAAGGTCTGATCATCAAGATAACTAATCAACACTCCAGAAGATTGAAAGTGAAATGTTTCCTGTACTCTTTGTGAATAGCAAGATGATAGATGTAGACACAGCTAAATCAAAACACAAATTTGTTTTGCTTTACTGTATTTGTTTGTTATAAGGGAGAGCTTTTATATGTTTGGAGAGGGCAGGAATTATGGAGAACATGGTATGTTGAAGGGTAGCGATAATAATGCCAGAAAAAAGAAAATGTCACTGAAACATTTAACCTCCACAATGAATAGCAGAAGGAAATTCAGAAGGACACATGAATAAGTAGCACCATGTTAGGACTATCACGTTAAATTTAATATATATATTTTTTAAAAAAATCAAGCTATACATAATATATTCACTTTAAATTTAACATACAATTCTCTTTTTTCTGCCTTTTGAATGGAATAACATTCAAGTTTATTGGAGATTATCAAGACTAAGCATGATAGAACAATAAATATTTGGCAGTAGGAAGATATAACGCAGTAGGAACTAATTCAAGTTGAGAGAAGATGAGACAGATGAGGTACATACTGTAACTTGAATTGTACAAAAGGATTGTAAAACCTTTAATATATTCAAATGGTTGGGAGGTTATGTTGAGAAGGATAAGAGTATTAAAAAGTAGGAATTGGGGGATATAATGAGGGAGAGATGATGCTATTCTAACTCCAGAACAAATGTTATTCAGATGAGTAATCATCAATAATTAGCTCCAAAAAGAAAAGCTCAAAAAAATCCTCAGTCTTGGGATGGTGCCTCTCAACCCCCAGGTCAGTAGAAGCCAACTTTAATAAAAAGTTTAAAGTAAAGAAATATGTTAGGAAAATGATTAAACCAAAAGGAAGGAAGAAAGGGAGGAAAGAAAGAAAGAAAGAAAGAAAGAAAGAAAGAAAGAAAGAAAGAA
>NW_027186442.1:1735924-1739263 GCF_028583685.1 Petaurus breviceps papuanus | reverse complement strand
AAGAAAGAAAGAAAGAAAGAAAGAAAGAAAGAAAGAAAGAAAGAAAGGAGGGAGGGAGGAGAGAGAGAGGGAGGGAGAGAGGGAAGGAAGGAGGGAAAGAAGGGAGGAAGGAAGGAGGGAAAGAAGGGATGAAAGAAGGAAGGAAGGAGGGAGGGAAGGAAGGAGGGAGGGAAGGAGGGAGGGAAGGAGGAAGGGAGGGAAGGAAGGAAGGAAGGAAGGAAGGAAGGAAGGAAGGAAGGAAGGAAGGAAGGAAGGAAGGAAGGAAGGAAGGAAGGAAGGAAGGAAGGAAAGAAGGAAGGAAGGAAGGAAGAATTTGACTAAAAAAATCAGTTACAGTAGTGGCAAAGAACAGAAGATTAGAAGAATAAAACAATTTGAAAACAGCAACAACCAAAACCTCAAAGAAAAATACTTATTGTATCCAAAGCCAGCAAGAATTCCTGCAAAAGTTAAAACAAAAGTGATGAGTGATAGAGCAAATTTGGGAAAAGAAATAAGAGTGATACAAGAAAAAATATGAACAGAAAATGAATAGCTTGGCAAAAGAGGCACCAGAAATGAAGAAAATAACATCTTATCAATCAAAATTTCCCAAAAGGTAAAAGAAAGACAAAATTTACTGAAGAAAAGAACACTTTTAAGAGCAGAATAAACCAAATGGACAAGACATTATGAAAATTCAATGAAAATAAAAACTCTTTAAAACTTAGAACTGTCCAAATAGAAAAAGGGGTAAAAATTAAAATGATTTCTTAAAAATTAGAATTTGTCAAGTAGAATCTAATGCTCAATGAGACTTCAAGAAACAATAAAACAATGTCTAAAGAATTAACAATTGAAGAAAACCTGAAATGTCCCATTAGAAAAACAAATGACCTGGAAAATAGATCAAGAAAAGATAATTTAAGATTTATCAGAGTAGGGGCAGCTAGGTGGCACAGTGAATAGAGCACTGGCCCTAGAATCAGGAGAACCTGAGTTCAAATCCAGCCTCAGACACTTAACACGTACTGGCTGTGTGACCTCGGGCAAGTCACTTAACCCCAATTGCCCTGCCTTCCCCCCTCCAAAAAAAAAAAGCAAAAAAAAAAAGATTTATCAGAGTACCTGAAAGCCATAATCAGATTCTCTTCATCATATTTCAAGAAATTATCAAGGAAAATTATCCTGATGTTCTAGAACCTGAGGGTAAAATAGAAATTAAAAGAATCTGAACATCACCTTCTGAAAGAGATTTCAAAATTAAAACTCCCAGGAATATTTTAGCCAAATTCCAGAGTTCCTAGGTCAAGGAGAAAATATTGTAAACAGCCAGAAGGAAACCATTCAAATATCATGGAGTCAAAGTCAGATGACTCAAGATTTAGCAATTTCTAGCCTAAAGGAGAAGAGGACTTGAAATATGATATTCCAGAGGGCAAAGGATCTAGGATTATAGTAAAAAAAAATAACCTACTTAGCAAAACTGAGTCTAATCCCTAATGGAAAAAGATGAATATTTAATGAATTAGAGGACTTTCAAGCATTCTTGATTGAAAAAAAAAATCAGAGTTGAATAGAAAATTTGACTTTCAAATATAAGACTCAAGAGAAGACTAAAAAGATAAGCGTGAAAGAGTAATCATAAGGGAGTCAATGGAATTAAACTGTTTAAATTCCTATATAGGAATAATATATAATATATATATAAATTTTTAAGAATTTTTATCATTATTATGGCAGTTAGAAGGCACCTACATAAATTGTTTAGCATGATTTGCATGTTTTGCATGATTTCATATTAATGATTGATATATTATTTGCTTTCTCAGTGATTAGGGGAGGTGTTGGAGGGATGGAAAGAGTCTGGACCTCAAAATTTAAAAATGAAAAACATTTAAAAATGAATAAATAATAAACTGGAAAAAGACATAAAAATAAAATGAATAGATTAAATCTCTAAAAATGAATGAGGATGGGAGACTGATTAAGAAGATGCTACAATGTGCTGTTAACAACAAAGCACATCTAAAATAATGACACTTACAAAATAAAAATGACAGACTGGAACAAAATTTACTTAATGTTAAACAATTCCAAGCAAGCAGAAATTGTAATTATGCTCTCAGATAAAGGAGAAGCAAAACTTGATGATGTCAAAAGAAATGAACAAAAAGATTATAGTATACAAAAGGCAATATGGAATAAAACAATATTATTAACACATGTATACACACTAAATAGCACAGCAATTCATAAAGAGATAACAAACTGCAGGGGGGGGGATGCAAAAAGATATAGTAGTAGAAAAAACACAGGGAAATTTGATGTTCCTCTCTCAGTTCTGGCTAAAATCTAAAAGAAAAGAAAATTGAATGTATTATTGGAAAATTTCTATCTTAAAAATTGTATTTTTTTCTTGGGAACCTTGAAGAATATTCATATTTCTTAGCAGGGGAAACTTTATAAAAATAAACTTCCAGGAAACAGAAATTTTAAATACATATTAATAGCTAGAAATATTAAAAATATCCTTTATAAAATACAGTGCAATAAAAATTGTCATCATTGCATGGAACAAAAGCCAAAAATATAGACCAATATGGAGACTTATAATATGCTAAATGCTGAGTAGGTCAAAGAACAAATCTTGTAAAAACCAAGAATTGTACTAAAAAGAATGATAATTAAAAACCAAGAAAGTGGTTAAGAGGTACTTAAGGCAGAAGAAAATTGTATCAAATATATAAATATATATACACACGAAAAATAAAAAAGATTTATTAAACTGAGTTTTTTATTTAAAAACATTTTAAAGTAAAATGAAATCAAATCAATTAATCCAAAATAGGCATAAATGTATTAAATATTAGATAATTAAATAAAATGGAAAACAAAAATACTATAGAAATAATAAAACTCAGTTTTTTATATGATTGATAAGATTAAGAAATATTTGGCTAGTCTTAGTAAAAGAGAAAGGAAACTCAAATTATTAACATTTTAAAAGTACATGACTTTACAAAGAATAAAAAGTAAAAAGAATTACCAGAATTCACTATATTACAGTCAAATTAATTTATTTTTAAATACATTTAGTAAATGTTTTATTTTTATTTTTACATTATAGCCATTTTCTACCTTTTCTCTCTATTTATACTTTCCTTGCTTCAAATGATTATTAATCAAAGGCATCCAATACATATGATATATCTGAAATTAATCAGTCAAAAACATTTATTAAGTGCTTTCCATTTACCAGATACATAGATAAATTAAGTGGTAGATAGATGAGAGAGAGAGAAAAAGAGAAAGAGAGAGAGAGAGAGAGAGAGAGAGAGAGAGAGAGAGAGAGAGAGA
>NW_027186442.1:1694685-1735914 GCF_028583685.1 Petaurus breviceps papuanus | reverse complement strand
AGAGAGAGAGAGAGAGAGAGAGAGAGAGAGAGAGAGAGAGAGAGAGAGAGAGAGAGAGAGAGAGATTAAGCTTCCATTAAGTACCTAATATACACCAGGTTCTGTATTAAGTACTGGATACAAAAACAAGGAAATGAGAAAGTCCCTTCTTTCAACAGGCTTGTGGAGAAAGCGAATAAATAAAGGGGGTGTTGAGAATGGGAGATGAGGAGTACCATAAGGAAAGCAAGACAATCTGTTTAGAGGTCAAGTATGATGTAAAGTATGCTGAGAGGGAGATGTTTTACATTTCCTTTATCTGACAGCATAACCATCATTATAAATATCTAATAGCTTGATAAAATTTCTGCTATATTGGAACTTTTCAGTGAATAGTAACTTTTGTTGCAGCCTCTCTTATTTATTTGTGTTTCTTTACTTTAAAAAAATCCAGCACTATGCTTAACATTTTTGGGGCAATAAATGGCAAAAACTGCCCCCACCCTTCAAGGTGAGGAACACAACAGGTTAATAGGTAGGCACACATGATATATAGAGAGAGTAGATAGGAGGTCATCCGAAAAGGAAAGACTAACAGCTGAGGGAACTAGGAAAAGCCTGCAAGGCTTAATTTTGAGCTGAGATTGAAAGAAAGCCAGAGATCCTCCAGTTGAAGGGTCAGTACCTCTGTGGAGTCCAAAGCCAGATCTATTCTCCACCATGAGTTATCACACTCTCCAAAGCCACCTTTCCTCAAGTGACTATTGCTACTTTTTATATGTCTCATCTTCTAACGGTTCAGTCTCTCTGATCACAGCTGGATACAATGCTACTGGTATGGAGTTTTCTCACAAAAGCTTTTTCTCCTGAGGTCAAAGAATTCTTTCACCATTAAACTGGTTTTACATATAATTCACTCATCACTAGACTAACTGATCTTTCTTCAGAAAAACATAAATTCTGTCTGTGGCATCCTATGACTTCATCCAATGGTCAAAGAACTGAAAATTATTAATGATTTATTCACATGTAATATACTCTTTTGATTGGTTGTTATGATCAAGGTGTCTAAGCATTCTATGGTTATATTAATTAGGGTAGAAGTAAAACCTTTATACTTCTCAGGATCCTGCTCATTTTTTCTTAGCTTTCAGTGAATAGTTTATTATATTCATATACAGCCATTTGTTTAGCCATTCTCCAGTGGTATGCACCTACTTATTTCCTGTTCTTTCCTACCACAAGAAGTGATGCTTTGCCAACATAGTTTATTAAAAAGAAAAGGGAACACAATCAAATTTTCAAAATAAGAAATAAAAATGTGAAATAAGAACAGAAAAGAAATAAAAGGAATTATCAGAACCTACTATACACACAGTTATAAGCCAGTACAACTGCACTTAATCAGAAACAAAGGATTAGCTACAAAAATGAAAAATAAAGTAACATAACACTAAAAAGAGATGTTCAATAAACCAATTTCAAAAAAGAAAATTGAACAAGCAATAAAGGAATTACCAGAGTGGGAGGGGAAAAAAAACCACTGGTCCTTATAGATTTATAGAAGTTTTCTATCAAACTTTTAAAGAAGAATAAATTCCTACATTACATAAATTGTTTTTAAATTGAGAAACAAAACATTATTAAGCTCCTTTTATGATACATATGCAGTTTTGATTTGTCAACTAAGGAAAAGTAAAGCAAATAAATATGATAGAACTATGCTATTAATGAATATAAATTTTAACTTAAAAATACTACAGTAATTTTTTCAACAAAATTATTCTCTGTGATTCACTTGGATTGATGCAAGGATAATAATTGGCATAATTCAACACATTAAAAAACCAAACAGCATAAATTACATTATTATTAGATGCAGAAAAAAAAATCCCACTAACTTATCAAGGGAGAAAGAGATGAAAGAGAGAAGGAAGGGAAGAAAGAAAGAAAGAAAGAAGGAAGAAAAGGAAATAAGGAAGGAAGGAAAAGAGGGAGGGAGGGAGGAAGGAAGGAAGAAAGAGGAAAGGAGGGAAGGAGGAGCATTACAAAGACTAGGTATTGAAGGACTTTTTTTTCTTTAACATAATAACAAAGTATCTAAACCAAAGGATAGAGATAAAAGCAACAAAAATCAGAAGCTTTCCAAATAAAGACGTGAATATAACAAGGATTTCTCCTTTCCTTGCCCTTATAAGACAGACTTCTAGAAATGTTGAAAAATAGCAATTATACAAAAAAATGACATAAATACAGGAAATGATGACAATTTGCTTAGAATATCTTGTTGATTCAGTAAGACAATAATTGTGACAACTAACATCATTAAACTAACAGGATAAAAATAATAATAAACCCATAAAATTAGCAATATATCTATCTACACATAAATAACAAAACCTAAAGAGGAATTCATTTTATAGGAAATCCCCTTCAAAATAATGAGAAAAAAGAGAAATATCTTAGAAGTCAATCTAACAAGACATATTGAAGACCTGTATAGATACAACTACAAGAAATTGCTTAAATAATTTTTTAAATGATTCATAGAATTGTAATTTAGTGTTTGTGGCTGTACAATGCCAGCATAATACAAATTATAATACTGACAACATTAATTTATAGATATAGTGCTATCACAAATGAAATACCAGAGTTACCTCTGAGAGTTAGTAAAATAGTATGCTTAATTTTAGGAGAAATAAGTGATCTAGAACAGCCAAGAGACTAATGGGAGGAGAAGGAGGAGGAGGAGGAGGGGAGAACAGCAATTCCATACCTTAAATTGCATTATTAAGCAATCATCAAAACTCTTTGCTACTATTTTACAAAGAGAAAAACAGAGAACAGCTCAGATAAGAAAAAATCTGAAACAATTTCAATTTCCTAGTGTTTTACGTATCCTAAAACATAAATTTCCTACAGAAGTCCTCACTATTTGACAAGAATTCCTGAAAAAATTGAGACTTCTTTGCCAAAAATTAGGCTTAGAGTAACATTTTATACCGATATCATAATATACTCAAAATGGATTTGTGACCTGAATATTAAAAGTCACATCATAAAAAAAAAACAGAATGGAACCAGATCAGGTACTGGAAACTGTTGCAAATAAGTGGGTAGCCATACAAATGATTGTGGTGATAATAAAAACAAAAATAAAGTTTTTGATTACTTAGATTAAAAAGAACTCTTATATGAACAAAATTAGCACAGTAGAATAAAAATTGAAATTGTTGATTGGAAAAACTTCATGACATGTCTCTGTTAATGGTCTGACATCTAAGATACATAAGAAACTAAAATACATAAGAGCAAAAAACTTTCTCCAAAGATAAGTGGTTAAAGATATGAGCCAACATTTCTCATAAGAGGAACTGAAAACTATTAGCAATCATACTGAACAACTCACCAAAACCAATAAAAAGAGAAATAGAATTCAATACAACTCTGCAAAATAGCAAAGTGGGCAAAAGATGGGAATAGTCATTGTTGGAAGGCTTGTAGAAAGGCAATCACACTACTGTGTTCTTGATGTACTTGACCCAACCATTCTGGAAAGAAATTTTGAATTATGCTAATAAAGTGACTAAAATGGCTATATCCTTTGTCTCGGGGTTCTATTGCTAGGCATAATCCCTAAGGAGGTCAACCACAAAAAGGCCTTATATCCAGAAAAAAAAATTCTTAATAACACTTCTCTCTTATGGTAACAAGAAACTTGAAGGAACAAAAAAAGAAGTAAATGTGAACCAATTAGGGAATGGTTAAACAAGTTGTGGTACATGGAATATTTCTGGATTAATAAGCAGGAGAAAAATTGTTAAATTTTCATTGTGAATACAATATGAAAATGCTATAATTCAGGATTTGATCTATTATTGTCCTGCCTAGATTTAGGTAAGTGATGAGGAAAAAGCTGATAATGCAGATTAAACTTAAACGTTATGTCATTTACATTTATTTTCTTAGTGTTGATTGTTAACCATTTCCAGCATATCCATGACTACAAGAAATTTTGAATATGATAATTATGAAAAATAGCAAAATTTGTGAATTGATGCAAGAGTATGTATATAGAAACAAAAACAAATATCTTCAATGATTAATATGATGTAAAGTGAAAGAACATCAATCAATAAAACAATCTAAACAATGATATAAAATTAAAATCACCAAGTTTGTTCTCAAAGAAGAGATAAAAGAAAATATCTCCACTCCACTGCTTAACAGAATAGAGGATTATGGGTATGGAATTTTGAGGAATATATAGATGGGGAAGAAGACATCAATAAAAAAAAGCTTTAATAAATGTTCTCTCAAGCTACAGTTGTGAAAAATATCTGCTCTCATTCTCTTTTATTTTTAATGGTATGACATTTTTATATTCAGATTGCCTATCCTCAACTTAAAAACCAACAATCTAAAATAAGTGAATGGTTGCTATTAAAAATAAAATATCTCTATTCCTCAGATAAAAATAGTAGTCTTAAATAAATAATAAAGAAACTGAAAAATTCAAAACCAATTTATCACGAGGTGAGAGAAAATATTTACCAGATGAGATTACAAATGAAATCTATAAAATTCTTATGGAGCAATTATTATATATACTAACAAAAATTGAAAAAAGAATAAAATATGCCAAATATTTTATGGTATGAATAAATAAGTCTTAACTAAGGGGAGATAAAACAGATAAAGAGAATAAAAATCAATATCCTTAATAAATACAAATATCAATGCAAAATATTTAAATAATACCCTAGCCAAAAAAAAAAAAGACTACATTGATAATTCAAATTCCTAGAATGAGTGGCAGGTCTAGGTTGTCAGAGAGAGATCACCTCCCCATGCTTAAACTCAAACTTTACCAAGGTCCTAGTAGTAATTGTGTTGAGGAGTAATACACTCTTCCACCTCACCATAGCCAGATATCCCCAATTATGACACTTTTAGATCTTAAAAATAAGCATTTACTTGCATCAATGCAAAAATAAATAGTAAGAAAATTGCATGAACTCATATTAAGGCAAATGTATAAATCACATCCTACACATAATTCTGGGTCATAATCTCCCATAAATTCTCTAAATATTTGTGGAAGAAAATTAGAAATCACTTAGCCTGAAGCTAAGAGCTAAAAAATGCCCAGTCATAAATCTCCAGCTACTTATTGGATGTCTCTAACTGGATGGTCTGAACACTTAAACTGGATGTCCTAATACATTTTAGCATTAAAATACCCAAAACTAAGTTCATTATCTTTCACTTAAAAATCCTCACTTTGCTCTAAATTTCCAATTATTGTCAAGACTGCCACCATCCTCCCAGTCCCCCAAGTTTCTCATCTTCAAGTCCTCACTCTCACCCCCATATCTAATCTAATGGCCAAGTTCAATAGATTTTACCTTCTCAACATCTATCAGTATGCGCCATTCTCTCTGCTGACACTGCCATCTTTCTGGTACAGGCCCTAAATACTTCATGCTTGAATTATTGCAATAGTCTTCTCATTGGTTTCGCTGCCTCAAATTCTTTCTCTACTCCAGCCCATCCTCCTTCATTTATCAAAATGATCTTCCTAAAGCACAGTTCACTCAATGTCAACCTATTAAATAAACTTCAGTTGTCTCTTTCACATCACAACTTTCCCCATTGTGGTTTTGATGTATCATGGGTTGGCATAAGAAATTAAATAGAAATGTGAGGGGAATTTTGTGGTAGCTGCAAACAACACACAAAGGCCAACAGATAACACAGAAAAGTTAGGAAACTCAGAAATATATTAATATATGGTATTTTTACTTAACATTGACCTACATATAGCTGATGACCAAATGCTTAACCAGAGTTTTAAATAAGGTACATAATCACCCCATAAAAGAAAAAGAAAAAAAATTCAGATTCCTTCTCTGATATGAAAAGAGGGTCAAAATTTTTTTAGAATTTTGTAGATTGTGGGGACACTGTACTGCTAATCCCCACAATGTGGAAAGGATAACTATACAGTGCCTCCCTATTTCCTCCAGGATCAAATATAAAATTCTTTTTTTGGCTTTTAAAGTCCTTCTTAACCTGACACCCTCCTAAACTTTTTTTGTCTTCTTACCTTTTAATCCCCTCCATGTACCACCTGATACACTGATACTGGACTCTTTTCTGTTCTTCACACAAGAGATTCTCTTTCACAACTCTGTGTATTTTTTGCTGACTATCCTCAGGCCTGGAATACTCTTTCTCTCATGTCTACTTCCTTGTTATCTGCAAGTCTCAGTTAAAATCTCATCTTTTGCAATAACCTTTTCCAAGTTCCCCTTAATGCTACTGCCTTCCTCTTGAGATTTCTTCCAACTTATCCTGTATACATCTAGTCTGTTAGTAGTTTGTTTTGGTTTTTTTACCTTATTTCTCCATCACATTGCAAGTTCCTTGAGGTCAGGGGCTGTTCTTGTCTCTCCAGAATTTATCGCTGCATTTGGAATATAATAAACACTTAATAACTTCTTCTTGATTGTTGATTGACTGAAATAGTATATAAAGTAGCTGCTACTAGCTTCCACATTTCCAATAGCTCAGATTTTCTATCCCTTGCTCTGTCTTCAGAATTCATTCTAAAATCTTCTTATTACCAGTTTTCTTTATTAGGTTCTTTTATCTTCAGTGGCTTAAAAGAAAGCCTACAATTACTCGGTGATTCATATTTTATTGAAATAACACCAAATTTTATCCATGAAATCAGCAGAGATTTTAATATCTCCCCAGTTACATGATGTCTACCTTTTGAATTTCAACATTTTTAAGCATCAAGCAGTTGTTTTCATATTTGTTATAGGATCGTAGTGCTCTGTAATTCCAAAGTCTTCAAAATGGTCCTCAAGTTCATTTTATGCACATGAACTCCATTTTTGGTTCTCATTTTTTCATAGTTTTTAATAAATAAAATTACTTTCTCTGTGCCTTCAAGCCACTATATTGTTCACACACAACTGACGAATCCTTCTCCTTTGTTAAAGGTATTTTGAATTGTTATATTTATGCCACAATTCATTTTCTGTCCCAAACTTCTCAAATGACATCTAAATGTTGTATTTCTTCACACATGTATTTTAATAGATGTTTTTTTTTAACCAAAGTTCTTTTCCTATTTCTCTCAGATGACAAAATGTTCATCTATAACAGGAGCAATACATTTCAACCTCTGACAATCAATATAATTTATTTTATTTACGTAGAAATATTTTTTCTGCACCTTTGAGGATTAAATTGCTTCACATGAATGGAACTATATCTTAAAGAGAAAGCAAATCATCATGATATTAACATTAGTAATAATTAATCACAATTAAACCTATGTTTTAATTCCATATCAGTTCAGTTGCAAATAAATTTGTCCTAAAAATAATCATATAAGGAAAATTGCACAGCAAGAAAATTAGGTTTTCCTGAAATGTTTCAGTATTTTCTGAATCAATAATACAAGTTTGGGGAGTGTGTTATCATCTTTTTCTATGAGTAATGAGGTAAAATTTCCTTTTAGTTTTCTTTGAAATTTGTAAGGAAAATTCAATTAATCATCTTTCCATACATAAACCATCCATAGTTTAACATGAAGGTCCAATAGCTTAACTGCTTGGCCCAAGAGGCAGGGGCATTGAATTCCCTCCCTTCTCCACTAAAGCACCAATCTTCTTTCAGTCCAGACCCATGGTCATAATTGGATTCAGGTTTGGGAAATGAGGTTTTTAAGGAAAACAGGATTAAAGTTCCTTTTCTTAGAATTTTCAACTTGTTAAGTCCACCACCTGGTCACCCCAAAGAAAAATGATTTATAACTTTGCTATGTCTCATGTCTAGCATATCCCAAAAAGAGATAATAGAAAGGTACTCAGTGTACAATACTGGTGAGGAATGGGATTGGTATTAAAAAGTTTGATGACACACAAGTAGAAGTGCATATTGGCAGAATAACTTAAAACAGTGTTCAGTAACTGAACATAGAATTATTTTAACCTCTGAAATGGCTGGTGCTTTAACCTCATCAGAATGCAAAGGAATTTTCAGAACTACTGTGCTTTCATTTCAAGTCAGGTATGTAAAGGCTCCCTTCAAATCCATGTCTTTTTTTTTTAAAGCAATTGGGGTTAAGTAACTTGCTCAAGGTTACACGGCCAGGTGTTTCTGCATGGGTGCTAAGTGTCTGAGCCCGTATTTGATCCCAGGTCATCCTGACTCTGGGGCCGGTGCTCTTACTTGCTGTGCTACCTGGCCGCCCCCAAATCTATGTCTTTTTAACAAGCAAAGCTTGAGAAACTTGGACTCTGCCTTTTGCTGGTAGCTGTCTTCTCCACTGCAAAAGTTTTCTTTACCTTCAATTTGATCTAAGATTTCTAGACCTCTTAGACTTACAAGGTGCCCCCCCAAGCTTGTACACATTCACCTCAAGAATGATATTTGGTCACTTATTCATGAATAGAAATACAGAGTAGAAAATAGTTGGGGAGATCAACTACATATAAGCTCATCTAGGTGAGTACATGCTTCATGAAGAAACAGTTGTAGTTTTGGGAAAAGAATACCACTCACATGCCTGACCCTTCACAGGAAGTTTATTAGCTGAGTAAACTACTGGCCCTGAATTACTAGCCTAAAGCAGTCTCTTCTTTTTAATTGGTGCTATGCCATCACCATACTTCCCCACCTTTATTTGCAATGAGGTTGAAGAAAGACCAAGGGACCCCTCAAGGTTTGTTGTGTCAATGTCCTTTCAGTCCTGAGCCATCACATGGCTACAAACTGCCAGAGGTTTGTCATCCCCATGGCTGGATAATAGAAATGGTTGACTAAAAACCAGGAGGGTAGATCTAAGAATGTCCCAAAGAAATGATAAGGGAATAAATATTTGAAAACGAAACAGAAAAGAAACTTAAAATCATAGAAAATCAGAGATGGAAATTGTTAGGGAGATCAAATGGTTTATTTATTGGGGAATAATTATTGAGGCCTCTACTGAGGTTTTTCAGAGAAGGGATGATTAAGACCTTGACATGCCTGGATCAGGCCCAAGAATGTGATATAATAGGTGCTTTAATGGTATTTGCACTAACATCATTACTTTTTTTAAGATTACACTATTTTAACTGTGTTATTTCAAGGATACAAAGGAGATAGAGTAGAAGGAAATGAGTGAGAATACTTAGTCCTAAGCATTGACATATAGCATTCACTAGTCACTAACAGAAGGAAATAGCAATAAAAAGAATTTAAGAATAAGTAGGATTGAAACAAGATAGCCAAAGGTCGAAACTATGTACTGACATCCAAGCACAGACAGATTGTAGACATGGAACTGTAGGGCATCTCTAAGGCCCCTTGCCTTCACTTGTAAACAAACCTGAGGTAAAAAGAAGGTAAGTAAGTGGCTTGCCCAAGGTCACACACCTCATAAGCAAGAGATAGATACTTCCCACCTCCTTCTTGTATTGAACAGGTATAGGGCTATGCTAATAGAAGTCAATGACATAAGAATAGGGTGAATAGAATCAGAAGTGAGACATCCAGAACTGATGTTTGAGTGACATTTGGAGAGATTTGAAAAAGGAGAGGAGGCTGTCAGTGCCTAGCAATGGGAGGAAAGTAGGATGCAATAGAACGTGAGGTCTTATAAACAGAAGGGCAGTGGAACTTGAGCTATGCACTCTCAGCAAGCCCATCTGGTCACCCATAGGTATTATCCAGAGCTGCGAGCTCAATCATAAGAAGTCTAAGTTTTTTCTACTGTGTCATCCTATATGTCTATTTGGAAACAATGGAAAGGAGTAACTGGAAATAAGAGAAGGACCTTAGAATGTTAGCACTGACAGGAATGTTAAAGATGCAGAACACAAAACATCAGAGCTATAATGGGCCTTAGAATCAAAACCATAGAATGTGAGAATTAGGAAGAAGTATAAAAATCAGAGTCCAGGGACTCTTAATCTTATTTTTTTTTTCTGTCCTAGATGCTCTAAATTGAAGGAAATTCTATATGTTAGAATTTAGTGAGAATAAAGATATAATTGTTGAGGATGTTTTTCCAGTCCACATACTCAAAGAGTCTATGAAACTAAGGTCATGGTCCCCTGATCAAATCCAAATCCTTCCTTTAAAGATAAGAAAATTGTGATCTAGAAAATTAAAGTGTTTTTGTTGTCCAAAGTAACACAGTTTATTTTCAGATCTGGGCCTAGGACCAGGCCTCCTGATTTCCATTTCAGAACTCTAGTCGTTTGCACTGGGCTGAGGTAGCCTTTGGCCAGTAGCCAGTCATATATATGGCCTCAGACACAGTAGGGCACTCAATAAATCTTATTAATTTTTATTTTGCATAATGCCAACCTTCTGCCGTGGTCATGGGTTTGGTTGACATTCTATTACTCCTACAGAAACATAGGATTATGTAAGTTTTCCTCAGCTTACAGATTGGTTTTCTTATCTTCATACATTTATTTGGATAGCCCTTATTATAATAAGAATTCCCTATGAAGGGATGGAATGAAGGGCCCCATCACATAGAAGCCACAACACATTAGAAGATAACAAGAGATGGAAGGATATGATAGATTGATAGCTAGATAGATAGACAGACAGACAGACAGATAGACACAGACAGACAGATAGATAATCAAATATAGAAGTGCTGCTGAGAGAACAAGGCTTCTACTACAGAAGTACCTGCCACATGCAATCCTGGACCAGGTTCATTAATAGAGGTGCCTTCCTTTGGATCATTATCAAACCTACCTCATCATCTTGAGGATAATGCTAATTACAGTAAAAGTTATGTCTCATATCTAGGGATCCATAAAGGGTAAAGTAAAAGAGGTAAAAAATGAATCATTTATATGACAGGTAGTTCCTCATCCCCCATGCTCTTAAAAAACAAGAATGCTAAGCAAAAGAGAATCACACAATGAGATAATAGAATGATTTAAGCAAGATTAACAGGAGATAGTTTCTTAACTTATAAGCAGTTTCAATGGACTGGTAGACTTCTAGAACATAAAAGTATTTTTACAATATAGAGAATTATGTGTTTCACATTTTATCTTGGCACTGGGAACTGTCTGGTTCCACTCAGTACTTGTCTGGTAGTTTGACCTCTCTTTTCCTCTCACCTCTCTAGTTCAGGTAAGCCTCTCCCTTTACTTGCAGCCCTGGTTTCCCACTGAAGGGGTGGGATTCCTTGAATCTATAGTGGAAAATAAGGATTAACTAGTTTTATCTTAATATCAATATTTAAATTTTAGATGAACAGTAATGAAATATGTACACACAGGTACTAGTGAGGACAGACACACACACACACATACATTAAAGAAACTGATAAACTTTGGAACAATAAACACAGTCCATGGGACGCAGAAGGGGGCGTGAAATGGGAGAGATGGAACTTCACCATCATAATTCTCAGTCAACAGAGAAAACTACAGTGTCTCCTAAGCTAGACCCAGGTGGCTTGAATATGGTTTAGCTGCTGATCATGGCAGCAACAGCAGCAATTGTGGCAGCTGCTTCTTGGGAGGTCGTCCTTGCTTTCTTGTTCTTTAAACTATGACTGCCCTGTAGCAATTAGGCCCAAAAGTTCTGGGGGGAGGGAGATGGACCTGCAACAGCTTCCCTAGTTCCCATCCTTCTTTGGTGGAAATCCTGTTTCCTTAGAGTGACCACACACTAACTCTGTGCCCCTCACCACCCCTCTGATTCAATAGCCTTTATCTCCCTCTGATTTCATCCAATTGATTGGGTCAGAGATTTCTTGTACTTCTATTCTCTCTTGGGGAGAGGAGAGACTGAGTCAGTGAGCATCATTTCTAGGTAAAGTTGGAATGAAGGAAGAAAAGTGAGGCAGGGAGGATGCAGTTTAGTCAGATTAAATGACATTATAATTAACTAACATCAGGGTTGTCTGAGAACATATACAATGTTCCAAACCCATTGTCTCCCACCTCGGCAAAGGAGAGAGGCAAGCAGATGATTATAAAAAGTGTAGAGAAATTTGAATTTGTGAATTGAATAACAGCTCTCTACAAATACTTTAAAGTTTAGGGGAAAGCCATTTATAGGATTAAGACCTAAAATGTTGGTAAATAGACTCCTGTTTCTTAGTAAATATATAATGAATTTAGAAAATTACTCACTCTGTTATGTAACAATGTCCATTAAAGGCCCAACATCCATGGAGCAGAGATGTAAAAATACTGGTCTAGATTAAAGTCTTGCCCCAGTGCAGCTAATTTCACTGCAAGAAGATGGAAAGGCGGTCCACATCTAAATATGCAAAGAAATGTATAATTCAACTGTGTTGTCACCCACCACATAAAGAGGGTACTTTCAGAAAAAAAAGAAAGAAAGGGAAGAAAGGAACTGAGAATAAGAAAAAAGTTTCTGACTTTCGTTAACCTTCTCTTATAGTTCAGGTTATTTCTTTAATGCATTTATCTGCTTTAAAATTGTCTCCTTAGCCTCTCAAGGGAAACCAATATAATACACCATCACATTTCTCACAGGAGAAAAAAGAACACTTACTCTTAATAGGTGGCAATTTTGCCAGATGTTATTGACATAGTAAGTGCGAAATTTCAGTGATACTAAATGCAAAGTGCAGCAGATTAGAGAACAATGGAACAAAGTGCAAAATGAAGTTTCAAAAGCAGCAGTGTCAAAGTCAGAGAAGGTGTGAAAAAATTACATTTTAACAACACTATTAAGAATAAGTTTACTAATTACTGTATCTGGCACAAATTTCAAAGTAAATTCCAAAGACTCTGGGAAAGTTTTTAAAGTGTTATTTTTCTTTGTCATCAGCATTTCTTTGTTTCCCATTATGCACCGTGGCAGAGACAGCACATAGTAAGGACTTGCTGGATCAAGCCACCACTTCTCACTTGTTCTGCTCAACCATAGCCTAAAGTGCCATTTCTGCTGTTCTGTCTTTCCTGAAAGAAGAAACAATAAGTGGTGTGTCTTAAAATAAGTACCAAGGATGCTATTCATTGACAACAATTCATCAGTCCTCTCTACATCTCAGTTTCCTCCATTGTAAGATGAAAGAGTTGACTGTATGACCTCTCTAATGTCCTTTACAACTCTGATGTGCTATAGTCACATTTTAGAAACTCAACTATTAAGAATTTTTTTCATATTACAATTGCCCCTAAATTCCTTTTCAGCCTGTTTGAATGTAAAATATAGCAAAGGTGAGGATAAGATAGGATAATGGAACACAATGCAACATTATGAAATGTAACAATATAATATAATGTAACATGACAGTAACATCATATGGCACAACATAACAAAACAATTTATACTATGATATATAACATAACAGTATAACAAATTGTTATTAGTAAATGCTTGTTGATTGATTGAGGAGATAAAATATGTTCACAGATAGGAAGATATAGAATATATACAAAACAATGCATATCAACTTAAGTCTCACAATATATTTTCCACACCTCTTCACCTCTACAAAGAAGGATGGGAGAAGAACAGAGAATTTTAATAAGATATTGAACAATTCAGATATATAAATTTGATCACAAGGTTGTAGAGGTACAAATAATAGGAGTGTATGTCAATGAAATCAATAAATAAACATTGCTTAGGACTCTCTCTGCACTCCAGACTCTGGAGGTCCCTAGAGATACTAAGACAAAAATGAAACAATCTCTTAAGGATCTTATATTCTATCAGGAAAACAATATGCATGTTAGTAAGAATATACAAAATAGCATAGAAACAGCATTTGTTCCATAATCTGTTGTAGAGAATTAAGGAGTACATGATTTCTTTGAAGAATTCAATGAAAATCACAGATCCATTGAAGAACCTAAGAAAAATATATGTATATACAAACATCACTGTATTTATGCATCCTTAGGTTACATATCTATGCTTACATGCATATAACTGTATTGATGCATTCTCAGGTTAATTATGTCTGTACATACACCACTGTAGTTATGCATCCTCAGATTATTGTAACAGTAATAGTAATTTGAAGATTTTCCCTTTCCCTTAATAGGCCTAAGGAAATTTGAAGATATTCCCTGCTTTGAAGATCTTCCCTGTTCCCTAATAGACCAATTATAATCAGGAGTCTGTGATGGGAGGAGTTTGCTGAAGGGTGGAGCAGAGCCCACAGGAAGCTGGGAGTCCGAGCAATCAGAGCAATCAGAGCTGGAGGGAGGAGAGGACAACCAAGGAGACAGCTAGACTTGTGAGTGTTGGTTAGTGGGAAGGCTATAGATGGTGTGGCTCCCTGTGTGCTCCCTGCTGTTCATTAGCTTCCTTGTTGCTATGACGGATTTGACGTTCTGGTGCTGGGATTTGGTTTTCTGGTGTCTAAATATATTTTTTGCTTCTATGTTCTATATGGAGAGTCTGTTATATTTTGCAATTCAGAACTGTGACGGCATATTCATAGTCACCACTGATGCTATGAACACTGCATTGGTGTTATAATTATATATTTCTATCTATATGTATACACATCATTATATTCATGCTTCCTATGTGCATATTTTGTATGCACATACTATATGCATCTTCAGGTTATACATAGCTATAGATATTTTAGAATAGTAATGAATGTTAAAAATCCTGTACTCTCCTTGTTGAGTGACTAAGTATCTAATAAAATGTCTTCTACCCATTGTCATTCAGCCTCTACCAAAAAAACAAAAACAAAACCTAGTCCAGTTCTCTCACTATGTAACTCTGGTTACAGCTGACCATAAATAATTCATTTTCATTTTCCTCACTATGCTGACTGAGAGAACATCATGTCTTCATTGCTATTATAATTATCAGCAAAAATAATTAGTAGCATGACAATCTTCTACCCTAAGTCATGTACTTGATTTTACTCAAGAAAAGAGAATTACACACTTGGACTTCCTAAGATTGTAACTTACAGAGATACTGTACTGTATAACCTAGTTCCAGACATAGATCATTTTGAATTCCTCCTGTGTTTCTCCCATCTCACAGTACTTTTTTTAATCTTGAAATGTACCCCACTATCCTTCTTTCTATACTTCCCCAAAAGTTGCTATAATTATTGTCACTTCTTTTTTTAATGTTCATAGTATTTTATGCTATATTTTAGTATACTTCATATTTATAGTAAGTTACCCTATATTTTATATTTATAATATTCACCTGCTGCACAAGTTTTCATCATTTAACAAAGAATTCTAGAGCTTGAAGTATCCTTAGAACGTAAAGTTTAGAAATGAAATATTTAAAGATAAACGTGCCTATCATGGTCACACACATCCATACTTCTCCTCCTGAGGAGACTGAGACTCATGGATTGCTTGAGCTTGGGAGTTCTGACTTGAGGGAGGGATAAAAAATAATTCAGTATCTGCACTAACTTCCACACCAATGTGGTGAGGCACGTGAAAACTGGACAGGCCTTTAGTTATTTAAAGAGGTGAGAAGAGACCCAGAGTGGAAAAAGGGAGGAGGTCAAAGTTTCACTGCTGCTCAGTAGTGGGACTGAGCATGTGGACTTGTGAATGTGCACAAGATAGGGGGCCTCAGTTTATAACAACAACCTCAACCAACTTTTTCTTCCACTTTATGGGGGGAGTGGGGACTGAAACTCTGAAAGAGGAACTGTCTTTCCAAAGATCATACAGATTCAAGGGGAGAATCTGGACTACTCAGATCTTCTCACTTCCAGATGTAATATATAAGAATATTGCAAATTTTTTTTTTAAAAAACAACTCTGAAAATCATTTAAAATATTTCATTTGCACATAACGAGAAATGAAAGGAATATATGATTGACTTTGACTTCATAGGAGAATTGTGTTGGTGGTAGGTGTGGGAAAATCAGAAACCAATTCCCTACAAAACTTTCCTTACCCAGGCTTAGACTACCTAACCTAAACAGAAACAGGCCTCATCCCAAAGTGAACATAGTCCAGCCTCAAACAATCCAGGGAAATCTCAGAGGAAGCTCTTTCAATGACTGGCTTCAGAGAGTATTGGGGTGGGGCAGGGATGTGGGAGTTCAGATTCAGAGGCTGTCAGCAGGTACACCAAAGCTCACCTCAGTTGTGAGAGCAGAAGAGATGGAGGCAGTTGATCCCCTTAATCAGTAAGAACTCAGATCATGTTGGGCTTTATAGATGAGAACCACTGCCCTGAGTATTGCTTGGAGGCAAACAGGGAGCCAGAGCGACCTACATAGCTTTTACAGAACGTGCTTGAAATGACTCATGGTCTTACTAGCTAAAGATTGAGTGGTCTTCATTTGTCAAGCCTGTAATTCTGTAAATGGTCACAGTGAAATATGAATGATTTCACTCAATCACTTCTCTGGCTGCAGAAAAGAAATATAGGTTAGGATGGGCTAATTCACCTTCTGAATTTTGCAGGGAATTCTCAGTATAACATCATGCACTGGTTAAATCTTATGTGTCTCAGATTTTACTGACTCGCTTTTAGGAGAGGATGTTGTGACTAGAGGAAAGGACAATGAAATTGGAATTAGGAGATCTGTGTTCCAGTCCTAGGTTTAAGGGTTAAATTATTACATCATTTCTGAACCACATCTCTGAAATGGAGATCATAGTACTTTGACTATCATATTTAGAAAATTGTTGGGAGAAAAGTGCTTTCTAAATTGCAAAATACCACAGCAAAAGGAACTATTATTGTCAGTTTACATAAACATGTGTATATAGGTGTATACACACATACATATATATATATATATATATATATAATACACATACACATAAATGAATGATTTTGTCAATATATTTGCTGCCTTTCCTGATGCAGATTTCATCTTCTCTAAATGACCTCCATTAGTCGCTGTGGTTAAAAGAAAAAATCCTCCATAATAGATTATGATTTAAAAGTTGTTCTATCCACCTATCTGTCTATTGTTATATCTATTCATCTATCTTTCTTGCCTCAGTAGTCTAGGATACACACATATACACATATATACACACATACATTTATGTTCATATATATATATTAATATCAAATATATGCATGACTATGTATATATGAAAGGGGGAAGAGGAACTAGACACAGAAAATCCTGGGTTCTTGATTTGCATCTCAGCTTTTGTAACTTACTGGCTGTGTGACTTTAGGTAAGGTATTTCACCTGAGGTCAGTATTATTTCCTCTCTGTCTATAGGAGATAATAGTTTCTTCATCCCAGAACTCCTGTGAGTATCAAATAAAGCAATAAATGCAAAATGCATGCCCAAATCAACAGAAACAGTCAGCATTTTTACTTAGCTCTAAGGCCAATAATTTGATTTGATCCAAAGATTTTGGGTCAAAGGATCATAGGCTTAGATTTAGTAGAGATCTTATCAGTCATTGTCACCAGCTCATTAATATTAGAGAGGAAAAAATCCTGAGGCCCAGAGAAATTGACTTACTTAAGGTTATATTAGATAGTAAGTGGCAGAACAGGGATTTCATTTGTCATAGATCTAGAGATAGGAGGGGTTTCAAAGGCCAACCTCCTCGTTTTACAGAAGAAGAAACTGAGGTTTAAGGAAGACTTGCCTAAACAAATACATGCGGTAAGTAGCTGACATGAAGTTTGAGTTCCTGAACAAGATACTCTATTTCCTTACTTGGGGCATTTTTATTTGCTGTCCCCTTTACTAATTTCTACTTCATGGATTCTGTTTTCCTTCAAGGCCCAGCTAAAACCCACCTTCTGTAGGTAAGTATTCTCCTTTCCCCTTAATTCTAGTGCCTTCCCTCTATGCATTACTTCCCATTTATCCTCTGCAGCTAGGAGGCACAGGGTATAGATTATGAACCCTGAAATCAGGAAGACATCTTTCTGAGTTCAAATTTGTCTTCAGATGCTTCCTAGCTGCATGACCCTGGACAAGTCACTTAATCCTGTTTGTCTCAGTTCCTCATCTGTAAAATGAGCTTGAGCAGGAAATGGCAGAGCACTCCAGTATCTTTGCCAAGAAGACCACAGAAAAATCATTGGGTTTGGAGTCAGGAGGCCTGAGTTCAAATCTGGAGTCAACCATTTATTAATTGTGTGACTGGGCAAGGCCCTTAACCTCTCTTTGGCTTAATACACTGGAGAATGAAAAGGCAGGCTACCTATATCTTTGCTGAGAAAACCCCATAGACAGTCAGGTACACGGGGTCACAAAGACTAGGACTTGACTCAAGGACAGAGACTGTCTTTTTACCTTTCTTTGTATTCCCAGTGCTAGCTCAGTCCGGCATACAGTAGGCATTTACTAAATGCTTGTTGACTAACTATTGACTTCAGGTCCTCTGACTCTAAGTTCAGTACCCTTTTCATTGCACAGCACTGCCTCTCAAATATTTGGTACTTCAGTCAAATTGACCACTTTGAGTCTCTACTGACAGGATTAATTTTCTGAAAGATAAAGTGTCCTTTTTCCAACCACAAAAAAAGAAAAAGAAAGAAATGGAGTGTGATTTCTTCTCTGTGGAAGCAGCACAATTTCACAAGTGAGCCAAACCATCTACACTAATTAAGCTTCACTTAGTATTAATCTTCTGACTCTGAACATGCCAATGGCCACTCCAATCCCATGGAATATATTACCCAGCAGAATATTTCTTCATGACTTTCTCCAGGCACTTTCCTTTAAAATAAATTTATCACAGTCATCTATCTCTACTTTTCTACATCATAACTGTGTTTCACTCTATCAAATCATTTTTTAACCAGAAATAACATTAGTTCAAGTTCAGAAGTATGCTGAGCAATTTGATGCAAGGCCAAACATTAGAAATAAGTTTTAAAAAATAGTAAAAGACAGATTTGTCCAGAGTCCCATTTTTTTAAAGAACAAAGCCTTGACTGTCCAATTTTACAGGTAAAATCTGACCAGCTCCCCGGATAATTATACCCACAACTCTGTACCAGGTCTTCTTACTTTCATTCTCTCTCTTCTCCTTTCTATCTTCCATCATGCTACAAGACTCATTTTCTTAGTCCAGACCTGTTCTTGTTCTTCCTTCTGGTCCTTGTCTTTCCTCCTGATACTTGTCCTGGTCTTGCCCAACTTAAAATCATTCATTGGCTGCCTACTGCCTACTAAGCAAGTTCAAACTTGTTTACTGTCATTCAGGGCACTTTACCATGGGTAACAATCCTATGGTTCTGTCCTTATCTCCATTATAGATTATACTCCATCATGTACTCCCTACTCCCCCAACAAACCCTGTGATTTCCTATCTCCCTGACTTTATTATTGCTGTTCCCTATTCCTGTAATGCTCTCCCTCCTTTCCTCATCTTTTCTGTTGAATTCTTACCCACTGTTAAAAGTCAACTCAAGTGCCACTTCTTCTAGGAAGCTTCCCCTGATCTCCCTGTCAGTAATGAGAGGAGATGAAATGTGCTTAGTGTGTCAAGCTTTGAAGAACACTTCACATTTATTATCTTATAAGATCCTCACAATAACCCCAAGTGATTAGGAACTATTAAAAATGAACCTCAAAGTAGTTAAGTGACTTTTTCTGAATTAGGCAACTAGAAAGTGACTGAGTTAGTATCCTATCAAGTCTTCCTGGCTTGAAGACCAGTCCAACACTGTATCTGCTATACCATATATCCTCAGTAGTAACCAGCAGACTATCCTTCCACATATGCATACACTTGAAAGTAAATAGTGTGGTATTTTTAGCACTTCTTTCATGGATTAATTAATAAAGATCTTATTTTGACTGCTATTTTATGATAAATGTCATATGCTCCTTATGAGAATAATATTCTTACATGCATAAAAATACATTGGAATACAAAGGAAGTCAAAAGTTAGAGAAAATAAAGGTGTATTATTTTCCCATTCATATAACCCATCCTTGAACTCCTTGGTGTCCATGGACTCTACATTAAGAATCCTTCTTCTGGGGGTGGCTAGGTGGTGTAGTCACAACGGCCCTGGAGTCAGGAGGACCTGAGATCAAATCTGACCTCAGACACATAGCACTTACAAGTCGTGTGACCTCTAGCAAGTAACAAAACCCTAATTGCCCTACCCTCTCCCCTCCGAAAAGAAAAAAAAAAGAATCCTTCTTCTGGAAGGGAGGTATAGTTATCAATTGTTAACAATGCAGAGGTGAAGAAGTTTGAAAACTGAGAAAAGACCAGTGGATTTGCCAATCAAGCGATCATGGATGACCTTGGAGAGATGCCAAATTATAAGGGGTCAAAAAATGAGAAAATAGAAGTAATTAGTTTAGGTAGCTTTTCTTTCTAGGCATTTGACTTTGAAAGGAAAGAGATAAATATAATCAAAAGTTTGATGGAATGGTAAAGGCAAATTAAGTTGGGGGGAATGTTTGTTTTTTGGAGGGGTGAGTCTATAGTATTAAGAATGATTATCTGATTCTACCTGAAGGTAGCAGAGAAGGAAAGTGGATAAGAAAAAATTGAGAATTAGGAAGGGGGAGAGATCAAAAGAACAAGTTCCTAGTGTAGAAAAGTAGCTTATCCCCGGCAAGGAAAAATACCTGGAGAAAAACAGCAGAAGTTGGAGGATATTGTTGAAGTGATTTGTAACATGGAATTAGGGTGGATATGTTGTTCACAAATCGTTTCAATTTTTAAAAATGAATTCTGAGAGAAAGTACTCTACTAAGAGGAAGCAGGTAGTGACAGTAAAGGTGAGAAGAGGAAAGGAGAATAGGGGAGAGAAGAACAGGGAAGAATAGGGGAAGGAAGGGGAGGGAAGGGGAATGGAGGAAATGGAAGGGGAGGAGAGGAGAGGGCAGGAGAGGAAAGGGAGAAGGAGAGGAGGGGAGGGGAGGGAAGGGGAAAAGAAGATAAGTGTAAAATTGAAAGGGAAAAGAAGAGAGGGAGCAGTGTAGACATGATCAGGGAAGAGTAGAAGAATTTGCATGAAGCAGTGAGGGCCCACTTGAAACTGGATTAAAAAAATTGCTATTGGATCCAATCAGTATAGTCACTTGACATCCTTCAGTGGAGTTAAGGAGCACATTGAGCAGGAAGGAGTAAAGGAGACAAATTGTGGAAGTAATACAGACTTGGGTTTTAGAAAAGAATGAGCATTGAAAATCAGGGAGAGGAGCAACTGACAGGTGAAGTCAGGATGGAAAATAGATTTCAGTGGGGTACCACACAAGGAAAGAGCTATGAGTACAGGAAGTTATAATCAAATGGGAAAATGTCAGAGATATAATTTAGGGAAGCAGAACACTAGTAAATAATGATGAAATCAAAGGTATGACCATCCCTGTGTATGTCTAAGGAGCAGATGATATTTGAATAGCCAGGGTATTTGAGGGAAAATCCACAGGTAAGTTATAAGTCTTCAAGTACAAGGACAGTGTTTGGAATGGCTAGAAAGACTATAACAAAGGTATTGAAATTGAGAAGGAAGAAAAATAACCTGGGGACTAGAAACCACCAGGATCTGCTTAGGATAATATATAAGAGTGAACCTCAAAGATGGATGTCACTAAATGAGGACAGAAGTAAGAGAGGAGGAAAGTAACAGTGAGGACCAAGAAGCATAACTACTTCATCACCAGTCCCTGACAGAAGGAATATCTAGAACTGAAAAAAGTGGCCAGAGATACAGTCTTCAGGGGCTAAACAGATGTCTGTGATTGCAATGAAATGGAAGAACTGCGAAAGAAAATGGTTTACTTAAAACAGAACAAGTTTTACAGGGCATAACGGAATAGAAGATTCGGATAGGAGCTTACAAGGGCTGACATGGATAGGGGTCAGAGATGACCGCTTCTTGCCACTCAGTTGACCTGGCTGCAGTAAGTGTTCCTGAAAGCGGAAGCTCAGCATGTAGGGGCAATGGCTAGTGACTAAGAGCCTTGCCCTATTCTTTTTGGGTGAAACAGCTTTAGTCATACAGGATGATCAATTGTGTTGTATTGTGATCTGTATCAAAACTGTCATTCCCTTATCTTTTCCACAAAACCTATCCTTCTTCCAAATTTCTCTTTTACTGTGAAGGGCATTTCTATTCCTCAAGATCACTTTTACCCAAATAGGATCATTTTAGTCACATCTTTATCTTCTCACTCTATATCCACTTATCCAATCATGTAGCAAATCCTGCCATATCTACATCCACTTTTCTCAAATCTGTTCCTTTCTTTCTACTTACATAATTATTTGTCAACATATTTCAGTAGCTTCCTTATTGGTCTTCCTGCCTCAAATCTTTTCCCACTTGAATGTATTCTCCATATAGTTTCCAATGAGATCTTCCTATCATGTCAATCGCCTACACTATAAATTTCAATAGCTCTCTTGGTTTCAAAATAAAATATCATTTCATCTTTCATTCAAGCTTTTAAAATTTCTATTATGTGTAAGTTTTATGATGTATGTAATTATTAGTATAATTTTGTATGTACTATTTTATCACATATATTTTATTTACTGTTTTATGATGTGTGTAATTATTAGTGTAATGGTACATAATTTATAAATAATTGATGATGATGATGTTCAGTTGTTTCAGTCAAATTGGAGAGGGGTTTAATAATGTTTTCAACAAAAGGCAAAATAAATGGAATAAGTGTGTAGCCTCCTAAATATTTTACTTGGGTAACGTGAGTTATATAGAACATATACAGAGATTCTCCACCTACTGGTTGACCATGTGGGAGATTGAGGGCTGCCCTGGCCACGTGATGACCCAGTGCTAAAAGGATTTGTCATTTTAGTATGTTATGGCAAACCTTTTATCATCCCAGTGTCATACTGTGCTGATATTTGATAGATACAATGGAGTGGCACGTCATGTCTGCTAAAACAACAATAACAACAACAAAAAAAAAGAAATAGCTCCTAGCTTAGGTCTCTTTACTACTCTGTAATTGACAACATTTCAGTCAAGGGTGGAGAAAGATAATGCATAATGATAATTCCATCCATATGGTAGCTTGTGCTGAGAGTTGACACTGGGTGACCCATTTGCCTAGGTTCCTGGCAGCTGCTGCCCCTCTTGTGTTTTCTTTCATAAGTAGCTGAGCTTGTAAAATCAGAAGATTAAAAAAAATCTGTGAGAACAGTGGAAGAGACATAGTCCACTGAAAGGACTGGTTGTGCCACTGGCAATAGTTGAACTATTCTGGTGGGAAAGGAAGCTTCTTCATCAGTCAGAGTAGCCACAGGAAGACAGATTGACCTTGAACAGTGTCAATTCAGGGTCAAATGCAGAATGGTTAATGTAAACTGTATTATGTCCTACCAAAACAAAAATTAGGGAACAAAAAAAATTATATTCCTTCTAAAGTTGATTAGGTCTATCCTAATTGTTCTGTAAATACACATGTATCCCTTTTTTGCTAATACACATGTATCAGCATTTTTTGTGAATATAAGAATAAATTGTCCCATACCAATTCATTGAACACTTTCGTCATCCTCCACCCCCCTTTTTGGAAAACCCTAGACTTGTGAGTCATAGCATCTATCTTAATTATCATCATTTCTGGGGAATAGGTTGGGAGTTGTTAATAAGTCAGTAAATACAAGAACAAGAAGATCTTCCTCTTACCAGTTATGCTCCAGAACTGAACTCATGACAGAGCAAAAAGCAGAAGACATCATATTTTTGTCACTGTTGGCTTAGCCCAGTTGTCACTCCATGTAGCATTTTGAAAGATAGCACTTAGAATTAATTTAATTGTGGCAAGATTTGATTATCAATAAAATTATATTTTAAAAATCAAAAATATCTATTGAATATATTGTACAGAGGCATCTGGCAGGAGTTTGGACCAGTTGCTCACTTAACTCTCATTCAACACTTAGAATCTATGATCCCCAAAGTTTCTATACAGTAGAGTTTTATCCTTGCAGAGCTTGAAGTATGGACTAGATTATCTCTGAGGTTACCTCAAACCAAGATTCTATAATCTTAAATATTCTATGATTCTTAGACTTTATATTATAGAGGCAACTTTTGCACAGAGAGAGAGATTGGACTAGGTTACCTCTAAGGAATACGAGTGCATCATTTTCATTTAATTTCTTTTGCTTTTGACTCAAAGAACAGAGGGCTGATATTTTATATCTTAGAATGTGTCCTGGAAGAAGATTCTTTCGACTTTTACAGTTGCTCTCACCTTTTATATAGGGTTTACTGCCCAGAAAATGCCACTTTACCAATCTGCTTCACTTTCATCTTGATCAGAAAGAATTTTCCCTGGACTCTTTATTGAATCCTGATGTTTCTATCTTCTTGATTTCCCTCATTTCCCTGGGGAATCACCCTTCAACCTTCTTAAAAATAAAGCTTTACAAGGTAAGTTTTATCTTCAGCACTTTTCTTAATGATTCTCTAAGACCTCTCTCTAAACTGTACTAGAGTTTGGCATGGCCTGCATTTCCTCAGTAAATTTATTTAGCACTTACTGTGCGCCTTTCTCTATACTAGGCACTTCTACCAAATCAGTGAAAGAAGTAATAAGGAGGTAGTATGTTGTAGTGGTGAGTTCATTTGACATGAAGTCAAAGGGTAAGGAACAAATCTGTGTGACTGAAAGGAAGGCAGAATGCTTCATAGAAATAGGGATTTTTGAGGAGGGTTGTTCTAATAGATGACTCCCTTTCTGGATACACTGAGTTTGAGATGCTAAAAGAATACCCCACTGGAAATGTTCAACAAGCCGTTAGTATAGTGTAAAGAGGTTGGGGCTACTTATATCAATTTGTGAGTCAGTTGCATAAAAATGAGTATTGAATCATTATATTGTAATGAGATCACTAAAAGAAATAGTATAAGAGGAAAAAAAAAACACAAGATGGAGCTTGGTGGATGTCCATGCTTAATGAAAGGGTGAACATGATGACTTGGAGTAGGAGATAAGGTAGTTATAGCCAGATGGTTGGGAGCAGAACTAAGAGAGGATCATATAAACTAAGGGAGGAAAAAGTATATGGGAGGGTGATGTGTGTACATTATTAAAAACTCTAGAGAGATTAAGAAGAATGCATGATATGGAAAAGGCCTGACTTTAGAAATTGAGATCACTATTAACATTAGAAAGAACAGTTTCAGTAGAGTAGTAGAGTTTGAAGTTCAATTGTAAGACATTGAGAAGTTAGTGGAAAAGGGTGGAGCCAAGATGGCAGTGTAGAAGCATGACTCCCGCTTCCACCTTCCCCAACCCAAGTAAAAAGGGGACTCTAAACAAACTTTGGAGCTGCACAACCCACAAAATGACACAAAGAAGCTAACCTCCCGCTGAGGACAGCCTGGCAGATTGGCAAGAATCGGCCAGCACAGCTCTCTGGGAGCTGAGCCCAGCCCCACGACAAGGCTTTAGACCCAGGGCAGGCCTGACCAGCCGCCAGCCTGAGGGACTCCAGAACAGCAGTAGCTGTGGCCATTTCCAGATTTATCAACACACAGATGCAAAGGACAAAGTGAGAAGTCAGTGCAGTCTGGACTTTGGGACCAGTAAGTGCGTGGCTTTAACCCCGGGTGAGAAGCCCCAGAGACTCTGGCACAGCCAGCCAACACCACCTGGTGGCTTCAGCTCCTGGCCTGCAGAGTGTAGGGGGAACAAGCACCAGTCTAAGGGGTAATCGCTCTTGCTTTAACCTGCTTGGATCTGGATTGCAGTCTAGGGTGGAGGTCCTGGGGTGTGTGTCCAGCTTGCCAGAGTGTGTGGAGACCTCAGAGAGGGCACCCATCTAATACATCTGGCAGCTGAGAAAACCGCAGCGTTTGGGATGAAAGATCCCCTGTTTGTGGCAGAGTCCTACTGTGGCAAAAAGCCCAGGGGTCAAGTGACTGAGAGCCAACATGACCAGGCAAAGGAAACAAAGCAGACAGAAGATTCCAAAATTAGACTCCTATTTTGGGGACAAAAAGGAGCAAAGCATGGAACAGGAGGAAGACAGTGAAGTCAGAACTCCTGCACCAAAAGCTTCAAAGGAAAATACAAGCTGGTTACAGGCCATAGAGGACCTTAAGAGGCAGATAAGAGAAGTGGAGGAAAAATTGGGAAGAGAAATGAGAACAATGCAAGAAAATTATAAAATGAGAGTCAACAGCCTGACTGAGGAAAATAATACCTTAAAAAACAGACTGACTCAAATGGCAAAGGAGGCTCAAAAAGGCAATGAGGAGAAGAATGCCTTAAAAAGCCGAATTTGCCAGATGGAAAAAGAATCTCAAAAGCTCAATGAGAAGAATCATTGCTTCAGAACTACATTGGAGCAAATGGAAGCTAATGACTTTATGAGAAATCAAGATGCTGTTGAACAGATCCAAACAAATGAAAGCATACAAGGCAATGTGAAATATCTCATGGGAAAAACCACTGACCTGGAAAATAGATCCAGGAGAGATAATTTAAAAATTATTGGAGTACCTGAAAGCCGTGATCAAAGTAATAAGCTAGAAATAATCCTTCAGGAAGTTCTCAAAGAAAACTGCCCTGATGTTTTAGTACCAGAGGGAAAAATAGAGTTTGAAAGAGAAGTGAGTGGGAAGTGAGAAAATGGAATCAACAAGTATAGTTAGTTTTTCTAGAAAACCAACTTGGGCTAGAAAAAAGAAAAGACATATAATATGTTATATTTTTCAGTAGCATTTGAGCAGAAAGGACAGATGGTAAGTGTAACCCAGGAGTTAGTAAATATACATGACTTGTCACAGGATAAGAGGTGAAAGGATTCAAGGGTAAGGTATTTTGTATAATAGTGAACAGGAGATAAATAGAGTCAAGACCATGATGAAAAGAAAGGTCAGAATAGAAGTCGTGAACTTGGAAAAAAAAGGAAACCTAGGACAAAAGTTCATGAACAGGACAAAGAATGGACTTAATAGCAATGAGGCAGGAGAGATGAAAAAGTAGGAGATTCTGGGACTTAAAAACTTAGTATTTCGATGTAATAAGAATTACAGCAGCTAACATTTATTTATATAGTATTTTAAGTTCTACCAAGCATGTTACAGATATGATTTTATTTTATCACTACAATTATCATCCCAACTTTACAGAAAAGCAAAGAGGGAGAGAGGTTAAATAACTTGTCCAGTATCACACAGCTAGTAAATGACTGAAGCAGGATTTGAACTGATATTTTCCTGATTCCAAGACCTGGTATCTGTCCACTGAGCCATGTAGCTACCTCATTGACTTAAGTGAAGTGTTTTGCTTTGGGTTTTTTTTTTTTTAGAACTAATTTTTAAAGTTCTACACTCTAAAAAATAAATGCCTAAAAAACTATTTGGTAAGAAAGAATCTATAGGGTTTTTGTTTTTGTTTCTGTTTTAGTTAGGATATACACTCTGGAATTTTCTATAACTGATTTTGATTAATGATTTTAAAATCACCCTAAGATGCTCTTTTGGTTCTGCCTATTTCACCCTGTATAATTTTATCCAAATCTTCCTATATATCTCTTAATTCTTCATATCCATGATTGCCTACTGAAAATTAATGTCTTATACTCTTGGATTTTTATAGGTATTAGGCAATTCATTGGTATCTAATTTTATTCTTTGCAATGAATATCCCTATGAATATTTGAATTTTATTTCTCTCTTTAATTTCCTTGGAGGTATATGCCAGTAATGGGATTTCTGTGTCAGTGGGTATGGACATTTTGGTTTCTTTCTTGGCATAATCCCAAATTGCTTTCTAGAACTGTTTAATGAATTTGCAGTTCAACCAAGAGCATATTAGTGTGACTATCTTCCAACAGTGCTCAACCTTGTTTTTGATCATCTTTCCCAAATTTTAGGATATAGAATAGAGATTTAGAGTTGTTTTGATTTGCATTTCTTTTACAATTATTGAATTGTACCTTTTTTTCTAATAAGAATAGTTTACAATTCTTCTCTTGAAAGTTACTTTATCATATCCATTCACTTATCTATGCAGGAATGATTGTTGATGTTATATCAATTTCACATATGATGTATATTCCAATATAATATATAAAGCTTATGTATATGTATGTATAACTTTTACCAATGATATTTGATACAAATAATTTTTCTCTAGAGCTTATCTTCTTACCTATCTAAAGTACTTTTGTTATGGCAAATTTTAAAAATTTTTTTGCTGAATTTTTCCTATATAATTTTTTTTCTGTCCCTTGTTGGTTGAAAAATTTCCTCCTAGTGGGAATACCACTCCATACTGCTAATCAAACCATAAACAATAATCACCTAAGTATTCAAAACTAGATAAAAACATAAAAAGTAGATCAGTAGAGCAGATTAGGAAAGGAAACATCAAAAGCAATCCAACTCAATAACACAACTGTCTATAAATTCAAGTACATAAGTTACATAGGAAAGAACTTTTTATCTAAAGAATTCTGTGGAAGAAACTGTAAAATGATTTGGCAGAAATTAGACTTAGGCCAACATATTAACAAGAAAAAGTTCAAAATGAATACAGGAGATGAATATTAAAGTTCATACCATTTTTTAAAAAAGAGAAGAAAAGCCATATTGAATATGTTTTACAGCTATACCTAGGAGAATTCTTATGCAAATAAGAAATAGTGGAGGTTATATGAAGAAAAATAAGAAAATTCAGTTATATATGATAAAACATAAAAGCCTCTGCAAAGATAAAATTATGAAATAGGATGAGAAGAGAAACTATAGAGCAAGGAAAAATCATATTTATACCAAATATTATCCAAAATATACAGAAAATTGTTCCCAGCATGGCACCACAAAAGCTAAAAATATTTCATTCTGATTATCTGGAATTGAACAATGATATCATAAACAAAATTGCCATAACTAGGCTCGAAAGGGGAACTGTCAACTGAGTGGGGAATATTGCAACAAATATCTTTGAAAAGGGGCATATATCTAATGTATATTGGAAAATAAAATAAATATATGGTTAAAAATCCAATCCCCAATAGATAAGTAGTTTAAAAAGCTGAATAAACACTTCTCCAGTTTAATTTTTTTAACATAAAGGGGCTTAAAACTGCTAATAACCATCTGAAATATTGATTCAAATATCTAATAACAGGAGAAATTAAAATTAAAATAACTGTGAAGTTTCACCTCACACCCAGAAAATTGGCAAAGACAGCAAAATATCAGAATAGTCTTTGTAGAAAGAGTTGTGGAAAGGCAGGCATAGTTTTGGTAGAATTATGAATTGTTCCAATCCCTCTGGAAAGCAATTTGGAACTGTGCTAAGAAAGTGGCTAACATGGACAAATTCTATGACACTAAGGTCATAAAATTAAATATATAATATATTCCCCAAAAATTAAATATTAAAAACAAAGTTCTCATAAATAGGAGGATATGTGCAGCAGCAGTGCTTGCAATGGAAATAAAGAAATGTCCATTGATTCGGGACCAGAAAACCAAAATATTGCACTTGAATGTAATGGAAAATTACCATATGTAAGAAATGAAATATGTGATGAATACAGAAACATTATATAGAATGACTTCAATGATATGAATGCAAACCAAAACAACAAAATAATTAAAGCCCAAAATTTTGAAGTCATATTGACTATGCTTTGCCCCAAACAATAAATTTAAGAATGGATTTCCCTCCATTCTTTAGAAAGGTGGAAAACTATGGGTATGAAAATCTTTATATAGAATGTCAGATTTAGTTGATTATTTTTGCTGAACTGTTGTTTCTTTGTTTATAAGAGATTATTCTCTGGGAGGAAAAAGGGAAAGAAATAGGAAAATTGCATGTGATGTGTGTATGTGTATATGTATACATACATATATATATACACATGCATGTTACACACACACATTACACATACACGTATATTTCCTGGTCATATGATGAATCAAAAGGCAATCAAGGATATTTTAATTGACAAATCTAAATCTAATCTTAATTCTCATCCTTTATCTATCTGCATCCTATAACAATGTCAATCACCTTTTTCTTAAGTTTTGTCACAGCTCTTTTCTGCTTTTTCTCTTATCTTTCTAATTACCCCTTTTCTGTCTCCTTTGCTGTATCTTCATCCACATCACACCCCTTGGGAGTCCCTCGAGGCTCTGTGGTAGGTCCTCTTTTCTTTTCCCTCTACACTATTTTACTTTGTGAATTCATCAGCTCCAATGGTTTCAATTATCATCTATATGCAGATGACTCTCAAATCTCTTTATCCAGCCCCAGCCTCTCTGCTGATTTCCAGTCTCACATCTCCAACAGCCTTTTAGAGATCTTCAACTGGATATCCCATAGACATCTTAAACTCAATAACTCCCCCCACAAACTCTCCCCTATTAACTCCTTATTATCAAAAGGACCACCATCCTCCCAGTAACTAAGACTCACAATTTAGATATCATTCTCAACTCCTCAGTCTGTTTCATGCCCTATATCCAAGGTCAGCAAGAATTGTTATTTATAATTTCAAATATTTGTGTGTATGTATGTGTATGTTTGTGTGTATATGTATATGTGTGTATAAAGAGAGAGAGTTCATTTTTAGTTTTCAACATTCACTTCCATAGGCTTTTGAGTTTAAAATTTTCTCCTCCTCCCTCCCCTCCCCCTTCCATAAGAGGATGTGTAATCTGATATAGGCTCTAATTATACATTCATATTAAACATATTTTCATAATAGTCATGATGTAAAGAAAAAATAAAACTAATAGGAGGAGCCATGAGAAAGAAGAAACACAAAAAAGCAATAATAACAACAACAACAACAAAAAGGAAACAAATAGTATGCTTCCATCTGCATTCAGACTCCAAAGTTCTTTCTCTGTATGTGGATAGCTTCTTCCATCTTGAGTCTCTTGGAGTTGTCTTAGATCCTTGAATTGCTGAGAAGAGCTTAATCTATCAGTTTGTTATTGCACAATGTTGCTGTTACTGTGTACAATGTTCTCCTGGTTCTGGTCTTTTCACTCAGCATCAGTTCACATAAGTCTTTCCAGGTTTTATACCTTATTATATCTGGTATACTCCTCTGCCCTGACTGTAAAAATACCCTTTAGTGGATACCCCCATCACATCATACCAATACTATTGAAGTAGCCTTTTGGTGGTCTTCCTGCCAAAAGTTTCCACCCACTCCAATCCATCATCCACTAGGCTTTCAGATTGATCTTCTTAAAATACAACTCTAACCATAACACTTCAATATGCAATAAAATCCAGTGGATCCCTATTATCTCCAAGAGAAAATATAAACTTTTCTACTTGGTTTTAAAGCCTTTCATAACTTGGTCTCTTTCTACTTTTCCTTACTTCTTTCATTTTACTTACCCCCACATAGTTTACATTCCCATGACTCTGACCCCCTTGCAATTAGTTGAAGGAGACACTCCATCTACCTACTCAATGTATTTTCTACAGGTTCCCATGCTCAGAACACTCCATCTTCATTTCTACTTCCTGGCTTCCCTCAAGTCTCAGGTAATGTCTCACTTTCTGTAAGAAGCCTTTTCCCAGACCTCTTTAATTATCTGTCCTACCTTCTTCAGATATTACCTTGTAATGGCAAGCAAAGAAGTAGTTAACACCTTGTTTGAGCTATGTAATTAACACAGAAGTAGTTAACACCCTGTTTCAGTTCATGATTGTATCAACTATTAAGATACAGAACTTGTGAATCCCACAACTTGCGAATCTTAAAACTTTTGAACTCCTGTTCCTGATGCAACAGGAAAGGGAGGAGCTAATGATCATATATAAGGAGAGGCCCAGGCCGGAGAGAGAAGAATTGAGAACACAGCTTTTGGTGGCAGAATGGAGAAGAGAGAAGAACTGAGAACTGAGCAGAACTGAAAAGAGAGAAGAACTGAGAAGAGAGCAGAATTCTTATGGTGGCAGAGTTAAGAAGGAGAAAACTGGTAGTATCCTGGCACTCTATGTTTGCCTGTTCTGTCTGTGTTGATGTTTGTTTGTGATACTTTGTACAGAAGCCCTGGGACCTTACTTGAATCCCGGAAAGAGGATTTTCTGGTTGTCTCTTTACAGAAGTCCTGGAGGAGGGATTTGGAGGTGCTGGGACTGTACTGATGATTTGTGTTGAGTTCTCAGGCCTTGTTTGTAGGTCTATGTTGATTTCTATGTTGATGATTTGTGTTGAACTCTTGGACCTTGTTTGTGGGTCCCTGTTGATTTCAAAGGCAGACAGTGAATTGATGATGGTTCTGGAAATGTTTGTGAATGTTCTCTTGTCTCTGTTAAGCTTTGTCTTCCCAGAACAGAAAGTGTGAAGGATCTGAGGTGGGCTGGATAATGTGAGCTTCAATATGGAAAAGGAACTGGACAAGAAACTGTATGAAGAACTGGACAAAGAGCTGGACAAGGAAATGGGAGCTGCCTGCCTTTGAACCCAGGTGACAGTTGTGTAGATTTGGGCAGGAGCTGGGACCATGGAAGAGGAACCATGGAAGCTGAGAACCAGTCTTGAGTCATGATGAAAAGATGTCTTCTTTACTACCTGATACTGACCGAGAAGATTATGATTTACTGTGACCTAGGGGTAGAGAACTTTGATCTTTGTACTTTGTGTCCATTAAGGAGACAAGTCTCCTTAAGGGTGATTGAATTAAGGACTTACTAAATGATTGTATCTTTTGCTTAAAACTATGTGACCACATTGGTGAAAACTATGTGGCCATTTTAGTGACAAGTTGTTATGTCATAACATTGTGAACACTGTACTTTGATTTCTGCAAATGTTTTGCCTTAATTTACTGCTGAATAAATAGAGATTTCACTATACTATGTAATCAGAATCTTGAAGCTGTTCACAGCAGCAGTCCTCTGGAAAGCTGCTCGTGTTTGGCTTTACATACCTCCAATTTTTCTTGTCTATGTCTTGTCTGTGCAGTTATTTAATTTTTTTTCCTTCATGAGACTATGAACTCCTTGAGAATAGGGACTGTTTTTGTCTTTTTTTTAAATATCCCCATTGATTAGTAACATGATTTCCACATAGTAGGCACTTGGTAAATGTTTGTTGAGTGATCCACTGAATTTTCAATGTTATATATTCTTATTCCTTTAGCTAACTTTGAATAAGGATTTACTCTTAAGGGAATCTCAGAAAAATAATTAGATTCTGTTATTTGTTCTTTGTGGAAGTTATCAAAAGCAGATGTCATGTTCCTTGGTTCCAATGATCCTATGATTAGCAACTGATTTCAGATCGATCAGGAATTCATATTTCCATAGGTTGTGTACTTTCTTCACAGCATCCCTGTGAGGCAGGTAATACAGGTATTTATTAGCCCCATTCACACGAAAGAAAATTCAACTTGAGAGGTTGAAGATTGCATTTAATCACACAAGTGTCAGAGCTGAAATTTGACACACCCTTCCTGACTTCCAATCCAAGTGACTCTCAACAGGGATTATAGAAGTTATAAAATGGCACATGTTTCACCAAAAACTATTGTGTCACCTGGAAAAGAGAGAGAGATGGACAGTTAGTTGGATGTAGATGTAGTTAAATGAGCATTCTCAAAGAGGCATCATGAATGATTTAATATTATTGTGGCAAGAGGTCTAAAGTGAAGTGTCGAAAGGATCTGTGCTTGTCCCTGTTCTACTTAATACTTTTTTTCAGACACTAATACCATTCACTTAGATGATGATGTAGTTGGCATGGTAATCAAATTTAGATAATAGAAAACATGAAAAGACAACGAAATATAGTGTACAATAGAAACAGATTCCAAGTAGGGTAGAGCATTGTGCTGAACCTACTAAGATGGAATGCAATAGAGATAAATATAAAGTTTTACACTTGACTTCCAAAAATCAACTTCACAAATGAAGGATGATAGAGGTATAGTTAGATGGCAGTTTATTGGGGGAAAAATCTGGGATTTTTAGTGTACTTTGGGTTCTATTTGAGCAAGTAGCGTGATATGGCATCCAAACAAAAGCTAGTACATTTTGGGTTTTATTCAAAGAATAAGGTGAAAGTTCCTTAGACTTCTGCCATGATCAGACCACATCTATCTCATTTTATTCCATTCTGGGCCCTGCAATTTAAGAGACATATGAATAACCTAGAAAGCATCTAGGATGGGAGGACAATAAGGAAATGTTTCATCTGTTCAAACACTAGAAGAGCTTTCATATAGAAGAGTGATAAGACTTACTCTGCAGGACTCCAAGGGGACAGATCATCTCCAAATTTGAAAATGTTCATCCTGGGATAGATATTCAGTCACCTCAGATCAAGAAAGGAAAAAAATATGGAAGCAAAAAAGGAATATATGAGGTTCAGATGCAAGCTCACCTAGGTGAGATCCCCTACTTTAGCTACCATTTGAGCAAGATCATTACGATGTTTGAGCAGAGAATAGCCCTTTCCCACCCCTTACTCAAAATCTGAGTTAAGGATGCCAACTGGAGAGTCAAAGGAAGAGAGTCTAAGAGGGAAGCTATCTCTTCTTTTAAATGTTAAGATACTCTGTCTCCCTGCTGCAGTGACAAGTGAGAGACAAGCAAGAGGAGGGACAACTAAGGGACCATCCGGGGATTTCCATGTTATGCCAAAACACAAAGTCCTTTCAGTACTAAATAACTTCATGGCTGAAAACAGATCTCAAACTTCCAGTGTAGAGAATTGGAACCAAAAGGGCAAATTTGAACATGCTCAATGGGATGGCCTCTATGGACTACTTCGACCTCTGTCATATAAGGTCCATACATATACATACATACATACATATACATACACACATTATATACATATTATATGTGTATATATATATATATATATATATATATATATGGAGAGAGACAGAGAAAGAGAGAGAGAGAGTAGTAAAGCCTAAATGAGGATGCTGAAGTAAGTGGTGGATGTGTACATTATAGAATAAAATATCATTATTAGGTGGAATGAAATATTCAATGATGTACTTAAAATTATTCTGTTTTCATTTGTTTTTCATATATTACACACACTTCTAATTGAGAATTATGGCAAAAATTGCTTTCTTCCTTGTTCATGTCATATCAGACACTAGTCTATGTTCCTACAAATGTTCCCTATTTCTACCAGTCATCAGGAAAGAGTGTCATTCAACTTAGATTGACAAGAAACTCCATCAAATACTGCAGCACATGCGGGAGATAGTTCAGATTTTTCTTTTATATGTTATAGTTTTTTCTATGGACCCAGAGTCATAGAACTTAAAGACTTGGAAGGCATATTAGAACCACAGAATGCAAAATCTCAGAGATGACAGAAAATTTAAAGGTCACCTAGTCCAACCTTCCATCCCATAAAGAAATTCTTTTAATGAAAATGAATTTTTATTTAGGAATTGACAATGGGTTCAACAGAAGGCATAGAGACAAAAAGGCTCCTAATAACATTCTATAGAAGACACATTCATAGTAACAAAAACAGGTTACTTCTCCTACTAAATGTCCAGTTTATATATAAAAGTCTGTTAAATATTGGAATATTTAGTTCTAAAAATTATCACTCCTTTTTCATCCCCCCAAAATCCAAACAAACCCCCAGTTATTTCCATCCCTCTTAAAATATTCTGATGGTATCTGTAAACATTTTAAAAGAAGAAAATTAACTTATGAGTGTGGAATAAAAGAAAAATCAAAGATCCAATCTAAACCATGTATTCTCACTAAATAATGGATGTTGCAAAAATATCAGTATATTTTAAAACCTTAATAGCTTAAAAATGCATCAGAATGCATTTGTGAACATCTCATATAACCCATTTAATTAATTATATTGTTTACTGTAAGATTAGCTACTGCCAAAAGAACAGAAAACTTATTTCCTACAAAAACATCAGCAATCCTAAAACAAAAGAAAAGAGATGTAGACAAGTTTATTAAGTGTTTCTTGTCTTCATGGATGCTCATAATTCATTTGAGTATAATATAACACAATAGGTTCCACAAGTCTTTTTGGATTTGATTTTGCTTCACCTGTATTTTGCTACAAAGTGGGTAAGTTGCAGATATTAGTTTTTCTTCTCCTCAAAAAAATTTAAAATGACAAAATGAAATATGTTGTCAGAGAAATGTAATGCAAAAAAATATTGAATTAGCAATTAGAATCATAGCATCTCAGAGTCAGAAGGGGACACAGAGGTCATTTAATCCAAAACACTAATTTTTGCAGGGGAAGTAACAGAGACTCAGGAAGGGTAAATAACTTGCCTTGTGTCACATAATAAGTTAGTGAAAGAGCTGAAACTAGAAGCAAGCTTTATTATTTCTAGGTCAGTATTCTTTCCATTGAAATTATTGAAAATTCCTAATAGAATTAGGCATAATACTAGTGGTAGCAGTGGTGGTAGTGGTAGCAGTGGTGGTAGTGGTAGCAGTAGCAGCAGCAGCAGCAGCAATAGCTGTTGTTTTTGTAATCCAGAGGGAGAAATTAAAACACCTAGCAACAGGACAAAGTCCAGACCATACCTGTCATCCTATTTGCTACTGGAGCTGTTCCAAATGTTGCTATCAGTCTACAAAATATGAGCTTACATTCTAACATTTATTCAAATACAGAAAGTAGTCATTATATTCACCTATAAAACAGTCTGCTGAACATTAATTATGAAAGAATAATAGCAGTATAGCAACTTGTCTTTGGATTGATGTTATCTGAAATCCATTAAAAATAAGACACAAATCAGAGGAAATGATAATAATAACTATAGCAATATGATAATAATAATTGCCTTAATGCCTAAACCATCATGGAATTTAGAGGGAATGAAAAAATAACATACAGTAATGCTAGTGTCAGATAATGTGATGTGCAATGGGAACTCTACATGCCAATACAGTAGCTGTGAAGGCACTCTGGCAATATCAGTGACTGGGTTAGCACTTATGCCAGTGGGATGATATTGGTACTATAAATATTAGAAAGATATGGGGACACAGAGGGATACAGATTGTCCCTACTCAAAATCATTGTGACAATCAGCTTGACATGGAATCAGAAGAATCATTCTCATGCTCATTCATGTTCTGATGACATAAAAAATCAAGATAAACTAAAAGAAATCAAATTAAAGGGAACCTGAGAGTCAAAATTAGACTGTTTGGCCTTGTCCCTTAAATGATTTTCTACCATAAATTGAGCAAATATGTATGAAGTGCCTGCTACATATTATACACTATGCTCCACTAAGGATACAAAGATGATAAGCAACGTAGTCTTTGCTATCAAAGAACTCACATATTTACAAATAAATACAAGTGAAAATGTCATATGGAAAAGGAAAATTCAAAGAGGAAGATATCAGGAGAGATTTTATTAAGGACACAAGGACAAGTAGTCTGGTCTTTGTTCTTAAACTCCCTTTATCTCTAAAATTAAAAAAATAAGATTTAACTTTTAAATATATCATATATTTGGTGCTTTTTTTCTTTTCAAATATATTTATGTTTCTCATGATCTTAGGCAAGTCATTCTTTCTCTAAGATTCACTTTCATACTTTATAAAATGGTGTAGTTGAATGGGGGATGCCTAAATTTCCATTTCTATCCTATGATACTATCACCTTATATAAAAGTACCTACACACTTCTTCCCAGAAAATACTCACTCACATCCAGAGAAGCAATGACAATAACAGTTTCATTTATTACTACAAATAAAGTGGTCTGTTAAGTGAAGACTTTCATTCTGTGGCCTGGCCTGGACTCACCTTACCTCTCCTCACCTCTCCTGACCTTGCCTCATTTTGCTTTTTTCTTTCTTTCCTCTCCTTTCCTTTTTTTATTTTCTTGTCTTTTTTCCCTTTTATAGGACTGGATCTCTCCATCTTGCCAGGGTGAAAGTGAAGGGACTATTCAGAGTCTAGATACAATTATTGATCAGCCCAAGAGCTTTGACTTAATCTTTTCTGAACCTGAGGCTAGTTTGCCTCTTCTTGTCTCTACTGGCTCACTATATTCATGCCAACCTGAGTGCAGTCATCTCACTGACATAACCCACTACAGCTCAGAACTCCTGAGCTCAAAAGAGCTGACAGACTCAGCCTCCCTGATAGCTGGGATTACAGATATGTACTACATACCCAGTCTTTACTTCATGTTATGAAAAAAGCACACATCAAATAAAGTTCTTGCTGAAGAATTTGGAAAGAAAAATTGCTTTCATTTCAATTGTCCCCATACCCAGTCTCTGCCAAATGAATAGTTTTCACAATTTATAGATGTTGACAATGACCATACAAAGAGTCTAATTATTTTCCATACTTGAATTATAACTTGCAAATAAACACTGTGCTACTCTAAATAAGCTGTAGTCAAATCTGATATTGTGGAGTATTCATAGTATAAAGGAAAAACACTATTACCTCCATGGAGTTCTTTGCCCATAACCTCTCCTGGAGAGTACCATCCTTTCCATTTGTAAAACTTAATGCAAAATTCCATTTTCAAAATCATTCATTTCCCTGATAATTCACAGGCCTCAACATATGTCAAGATAATGCATACATTTCCAACTGAGCAGCAGTTGGCAGCAGATAACACTTGTTCTTCTCTGACTTCCTATTGATAAACAGCAATCCTAGAGAGAAACAAAAAAGACATCTATAATATTTTAGTGAATCATTTTTTTCACCACACAATATATCCTAATATAGAACTAGACCAATGACACTACTAGATACCAAGTTAGTAATTTTATAAATATACATTATATATTATATATAATATGTGTGTGAATCATCTCTAAATATGTGTACGTGTATATATATATATATGTAGTAAAATTTTATAAGCACTTCATAATTTAGAAGATGCTTTATATTCATTATCTTATTTGAGCTTCATAATTTTCCTTTGTGCTATGTAGTAAAGCTGTGGCACAAAGGAAATGATTCTGGTTTTGTTGCCATAGAACCTAAGTGCAAATTCTACTTTTGTCTCTTACTACCTGTGTGACTTTAGGTAAGTCACAACTTCTGGTAAGATCTCTGTTTTCTCCTTTGGGAGGAATGATATGCTAGATTTCTGAACTTCTCAGGTCCCTTCTAGACCTACATCTATCATCCCTATTCTGCAGCTATGGAAACAGTCTTAGAGAGAGAAAGTGACTTAAACCCTTATACTATTAGTATGTAGCAGAACCAAAAATGTAAGTCAGAACTCCTGCCTCCAAAACTCTGTGTGTCTCCTCTAAAGAAGTGTGAAGAGTACCTGAATTTTATGGCACTTTAAGGCAGTGCGACATTATGGAAAAAACATTGCATTGTAATTAAGGAAGCCATAGGTTTTGATATTGGTCCTATACCAAAATTGTTGTATGTGACCCTTGGAAAAATCACTTTTCCTTCTCTGGACTCAGTTTCCTCATTTGTGCAATCAGGAATTTGGATTTAATAACACTTAAGTTGCCACCTGTCTCAAAAGGTCATTTGTGCCTATCATTATCTATACCTGTTAGAATCATGCTGAGTCCAATCTTTATTTTCTTTATTAAAAATTTTATACTCTTTGGCATAGTTGAGTGGATAGAGAGGTCATCATAAAGGAAAGACATATATTCAAGTACTACCTCTGACACATGCTGACTATGTGAACCTGAGGAAGTCTCCATACCTCTCTGTGCTCTTGGTATCTATCTCTCTTAAACTGAATTGCAGAGAAGGTGCCAATGAGCATTGATAGTAACTATCTTCTCTTCTGGATTCCTGCGTTCCTGTGAGATCATAGATACAGTCCATCCCCTCAGCAACAATATGCTAGACTACGGTTTCACATGTAATTCATTTTACATACTTCATTATGGTCATTTCATAATGGGAATGTATTTTTTGCTTCTCCATCTCTTCTTTCTATTTGGAAATTATCCCCTTCAAAAAGCTACCATTTTCTCACAAAGCCCTTGTAGCCCAGATGCTAACAGCATCACATAATTAAATGTGGATCAACTATTCTTGAGCCCCACCTGAGAGGGATGGTACAAGAGTTATCCATCCTTCATTTTTAATGTTCAGGTATGTTATGTTAAGCTAACTTGTTCAAATAATGGATTTACTGATTAGTTCCTGTTTGGGTCTGTAATTGTTCAATGATTTCTGCAAACTTAGCTTAACTGGAAAAGGCTTATGTGTACTTCTTAGCAATCAGCTTGACAGAATAGAATGGCAGTCCCATTCTGTCCGAGAATCAGAGTTTAACTTAATCAATAATGGGCTTAGCAAAGAATTTGTATTTATAGCTAATGTAAAAGTTAAAAAAAATGTTCCAGTCACTAATTACTATCAGCTTTTTTTTTAAAAAGCACAAAGTAAGAGTTGAATAAGTGTGCTTTAAGACACTTAAGGCCCAGGCATTCTTTGTAAAATGACTAGGTAAGGAGTCCCTTGGGCTGTCTTTTAACTGCTTTTCATAGCTCTAATAGCACTTGTTCACCAAAGACACACCCCTTGAATCCTCAGAGAGATACAATAGCATAATTGTTCTTTTAGGTTTTAAGGCCTTGACATAGCTGTCAGGGGAAGAATAGTGAATAATAATACCAGAACTATTTCATGCAAATTCCACTTAGAGGTTTCAAGATTTTTGTGAGACTGATCTTGCCTCCTTGTTGACAGTTTTATTGTCACGCCAGCTTTACATAAGAAAGTGGTAAAGTTTGACTCTTTGTTAAATAATTCTCATTTTTTAAACTCTTTAGCTAAAGTTAAAAAACAAATAGAAAAACAATGAGATGGAAACATCAATTTGGAAATGTAGCAAAGGGGAAAACAGGGCTGGGTGAACAGTTTTATTCCACTGCTAATCACTGGCACAACTGAACCCTTTCCCAAATATTGTATACTCCCTTAAAATGAGTGTTTGGAAAGTAATACAATATATGAAAATGCATATGTCATTTATGTTACAGGGACATCAAAGAACTGGGTTTCTGATTTACACCTTATGATTAAAAATTGAAATGCATTTTTAATTTTCTGTTTTTAATACTCTTTAAAGCTATGTATACAGAAAGATGAAGAATAAGGGCAAAAGCTAGAAGTGGGAGTCATGACACTTGACCTTAGTCCTTACTATGTCATGATCAACTTTGTGACCTTGGGTTAAGTCACTTAAATTGTCTAAGTCTCCTGTTTGACAACCTCAGATTTTGGTCTAGGAAAGACCAACATGAGCAGGTTGTGTCCACCTACGCCTCTATTTCCCTTCAAGCCGGCCGGCATGCATGGGTGGGGGGGGGGGGAAGCTGCAATGTCAGAACTAAGCCCATTTTGGGGT
>NW_027186442.1:1683029-1694585 GCF_028583685.1 Petaurus breviceps papuanus | reverse complement strand
AAGCTGCAATGTCAGAACTAAGCCCATTTTGGGGTGCATTCATCCCTTTTCAACAGGGGCTAATATCACCCCAACATCATTTTACCTTCTGACAGAAGAAATACCTATTCTATCAGACCACCCCCCAAAAAAACATACCAGACCACTCCCAGCCTTGGGCTATCTAGACAAAAGAATCTGTCTCTTCCCAAACCTGAGCAGAAAAGAATGGAGTTCCCCCACTTGGTTAAATTATTTCAGTGCTTGGGTTGGGGTTTGAATAGAACAAGGAGACTCAATGCAATCTCATCATAGATAAAGTCCTTCTGAAAAAGAAACTGAACTCCTGAAGAAGGAGCCTGGGGGAGGCTCTGAATCTCTAAGATTATGATTACTAAGAAAAATTTTGTTTAAATGTAGGAACATCTATAAAAAGGAAAGCTATGTATGTGTGTAAGTGGAAGGGAGACTTGGGTAATAAAATACCTATCTATGTAGTGGCCATGGTACTAAACTTTGAATCAGAGATGTTGTGTTCAATTCCCAGGTCTGCTATTTACTACCTTTGTGATACTGAACAAATACATTCATGTTCTCTGGACCTAAGTTTGCTAATCAGCTGACCTCAGTTCACTGTTGGATCTGAACTGAGTAAGGATCTAAAAAGCTCTTGAAGTCTGAAATGTTGGTCCAAACTGAATAAAATTAAATTTAACAAGATTAACTTTAAAGAATGGAAATAGGTGAAATGGACAGTCAAAATGACCTACGCTCAAATGCCACTATTAATAATAAGAGAATTATTGCAAGGTATCTCCAATTTCCTACTTTCCTTGGTAATTTCCCCATATAACTGTATCCTCACTCCTCCAATTCTAATGGTAGCTAACATTTATATAACACATTAAAGTCTCCAATGCTCTTCACCAATATTACTTCATTTTGTCCTCATCACAGCAATACTGGGATTTAGGTCCTTTGGTTATCTCAAGATTACAGATGAATAAACAGCGACACACCCCGAGGTTACATGACATGCTCAGAGTCACACAGTTGGTAAGTGTCTGAAATAAAATTTTAACTCAGATCTTCTTGATGCCAGGTCCAGCCCTCTATCTATAGTTACCTAGCTTTCTCTAAAAAGTATGGTGGGCATGATGATCTGTGTCATCATCTCAATATTAGGGGGAGTGTTATGAAGTGTCCCCAGTTCCAATGTCCCTTGCAATTTTATATAATCATTTATACCTTCTCTTCCTTTGAATGGAAGTAAGGTCAGTAGAGCATGGTCCCTCTGAGCTTAATTTCTGTGTGTGTGTGTGTGTGTGTGTGTGTGTGTGTGTGTGTGTGTGTGTAATATAGTATGTTCAGTTCTTCACCTTGAAAAACCTGCAATCCAAGACCAAAGTGGAGGGAGTGTAAGTGCATGATTTCTGTTTGCAGATGATTGTGCACTCAGGGAAGCATCTAAAGGTGGAATGCAACAAAGTATGGATCAGTTCTCTGCTGCTTGTACTAATTTTGACCAAACAATTAACCCCAAGAAAATACAAGTGCTCCATCAGCCACCACCATGCCATGCATATGTGGAACCATTGATTACAGAAAATGGAGAAGTTCTGAATGCTGTGGATCAGTTTGCTTATATTGGCAGAACTCTTTCCAGGGACGTACACATTGATAATGAGGTTGACACATGCATTGCCAGAGCTAGCTCAGTATTTGGGAGGCTCCCAAGGAAAGTATGGGATAGAAGAGGTATTAGATTATCTGCCAAATTGAAGGTCCACAGAGCCTTTGTGCTGACCTCTCTGTTGTATGCCTGTGAAACCTGGACAGTCTACCAGCACCTTGCCAGGAAATTGAATTGTTTCCATTTGAATTGTCTTAGGAAGATTCTGAAGATCACCTGACAGCATAAGGTACCAGGCACTGAGGTCCTTTCTTGAATTACACTGCCAAGCATTCAAACTCTGCTTCAGAGAGTGTAACTCTGATGGACTAGAAACATTGTTCAAATGTAAAATGTACACTTGCCAAAAAGACTATTTTATGAAGAACTCACACAGGGCAAGCATCACATATTAGTCAGAAGTAGCAATACAAGGACACTCTCAAGATCTCTCTTAAGAACTTTGCAAGTTATTGTATGACATGAGAGACAGTGGCATAGGACTGCTCAGCATGGCATGCCCACATCATAGAAGGTGGTATGCTCTATGGGCAAAGCAGAATTGAAACAGTTCAAAGGAAACACAGAATATGTAAATTTAGAGAATCAACCCTAAATGTTCACATGGGCTATTTATACCTGATCTGTGGTAGAGTATTCTGAGCCCATATTGGTCTGATCAGCTATAGTCAGACACACTGAAAGTTGACTCTAGTATACTGATGTCATTTTGGTCCTCTATGAGAATGAGGACAGCAACCAGCATTGTGTGTATGCAAATACATGCATGTATACACATACATATGTGTTGCCATGTGTGTTGCCACATTCACATACACACATGTTTAGAGGGCCAGTTTCTGACCTGGTCCATACATGGGAAGAGTCTGGTGCAGGATTTCTCCTAAGCCAGCTCCCCGTGAAGGCTATATTATATATTAAGATTGGCTCACCATCTCTTCCTGACTTGAAGGAGTTTAGGATGTGACCCACACATAGATGCATGCAAGGGAACAAGGACATTAAACATATGGATGTACACAGGCACTGAGGTATAGAGATCCATCTTGCCTTACTGGAAAGTCAGAAGGGGGATCGGGGAAGATATAGGAAAGAGCAGATTGGGGGAGGGGGTATATAATGGGATTGCTGTTTTGGGGTGGTGGGTAGGGGAAAGATGGAGAGAAAATTTGTAACTCAAAATCTTATTGAAATAAATTATGTAAACTAAAAATAAACATAAAATTTAATTAAAAAAACAAAAAACATATGGCTATACATAAGTGAACAAGGACATTAAAACATACAGATGTACATAAATGAACAAGGATATTAAACATTCTTTCAGAGGAACCTAAGAGATAATTGCTTCACATTCATTATATAAACCCTGCTTTCTGATCAATAAATTGGAACCGCTATGATAGAACCTGCCTGGCTCGTGTCTCATCATTCCACACTCTTCGATTCATCTCATGCCCATTTTGATGCAGGCATCACACATATATTGTCTTACCCATCAGATTGTGATCACCTTGAGGGCAGTAATCCTGTTTTGCCTTTTTAAAAAATCCTAACCATAAAAGAATTGGAAATTGAGGTGATGCCCATAAATTTGGGAATGGTTAAACAAGTTGTGGTATATGAACGTAGTGGATTACCATTGTTCTATAAGAAATGAAGAGCAGGCAGATTTCACAAAACCTTGGAAAAACATATTGAACTAATGTTGAGTGAAGTGAGCAGAGTCAAGAGAACACTGTACACAGAAATAGCAACACTATAAGATGACTAACCTTGATAGACATAACTCTTCACAGCAATGCGATGATCTAAGACAATTTCAACAGAATTATGATGGAAGATGCTATTTATATCCAGAGAAAGAACTATGGAGTCTGAATGTATATTGAAGCATACTGTTTTCTTTTTTTTGTTGTTGTTAAAATTTTTTCTTGTGGTTTTTCTCTTTTGTTCTAATTCTTCTTTCATAACATGACTAATTTGGAAAAAAATATTTAATATAATGGAACATGTATAGCCTATATCAGCTTGCATGATGTCTTGGGGAGGGGGTAAAATTTAAAACTCAGAAGGTTACAAAGTTTAATGTTGAAAAATTAAAAATGAATAATTTAATTTAAATGTAATTTTAAAAAAATTCCTAAGAAGAAGGCAAGATTATCTTGATTTAATCCTGTGGACCCTGAAGATGGAGAGAGATCTCTATTTTTACTAGCAGGGGAAGGCTTCTTTTCAAAATGACTTTTGCCAATAAAACTTTTAATATGTATGGATATTTCATTAATTCCAAGTTTTTGACATGGAAGTATAGTATCACCTCTGAGGAGATGGAACTGAGTAGGGACCACATGTCTGAGCATGGTATTTGGTTGGATCCTAAGTAGAAGGCAAGGATCCAAGAGTTTGGGTTCTTGTTTGTCCCTTCTGTCACCCTCTCTTGTTTGTATACTTTAAAGAGAGCAGGAATCTGGTGTCTCTGCTCCCAATTCCTCTCTCTCCAGCTGCCACCAAGGAAGAAGTAACTTAGAAGTTTTATTCCTATTCTTCTCTCTTGCTTGGCAGCTGGTGAGGGAATGAGAGCCAAATGAATCTGCTCCTACTTTTGTTCTGAGGCCTGTAAGGTTGTTGAGATAGCAAGAGCCTAGTAACTGCTCACTTTCCCCTGCTTCACATCGTCCTTGTGATGACCCAGGAGAATTCTCATATTCTTGCCTTATCTTCTGCCATGGGTTGGTTCTGACTGCTCTGTCTCTGTCTGTCTGCCTGTCTCTATCTCTCTATCTCTCTGTCTCTCTTTTCTCTGTCTCTGTCTCTGTCTCTCTCTCTCTCTCTGTCTCTCTCTGTCTCTCTCTGTCTCTCTCTCTGTCTCTCTCTCTCTCTCTCTCTCTCTCTCTCTCTCTCTCTGTCTCTGTCTCTCTCTCTCTCTCTCTGTGTCTCTCTGTCTCTCTCTCTCTGTGTCTCTCTCTCTGTCTCTCTCTCTGTCTCTGTCTCTCTCTCTCTGTCTCTCTCTCTGTCTCTCTCTCTCTCTTTCTTCCCCTCACTCAAGCTGTCTTCTCTACCTCTACACTTCTTCTCCCTTTCTCCTCCCATACAGATTTAACAGAGGCTACAGAGACAATTGAAAATTAATCACTGAACAAACATATAGGTCCCGGTGTGTGCTGATAAATATCTAGTATTGGAAAATATGAGACACACTTTTAAGGAGGGAAATTAGCATTTGTATATCTCATGCTATGTTCCAGGCACTGTGCTAAGTACTTTAAAATACTATAGCATTTCACCCTCATAACAACACTATGGAACAGGTGCTATTATCATCTTCATTTTGTGACTCACCCAGGATCACACAGCTAGTAAGCATTTGAGGCCAGATTTGAACTCATTAAGATGAGTTCTGAATTCAGGCCTGGCACTCTATCCACCTTACCACTTTGCTACCCTGATTTCCATTATAGTGTTATAAATGTCTATTTGTTACACGATTACCTTGCTTCCTTTTACAAATATATTTCCTGGAAAGAATCTTTTATGAATCTCTTTTTTCAATTATTTTAAACATTTTTATTGAAAGTTTTGAGGTACAAATACTATCCCTCTCCACCACCACCCTCCTTGAGATGGTAAGTAATAAGATATAGATTACACATGTATAATTATATAAAACATTTCCATATTAGTCATTTTGTACAGTATGAATAAAAGAAAAAAATGAAAGGAAGGATGTGAAAAATGGCATACTTTAGTCTGTGTTCAATCAATATCATTTCTTTCTCTGGCAATGGATAGCATGGTTCATCATTAGTCCTTTGGAATTGTCTTGGATCATTTGCTGAGAATAGATAAACCATTCACAATTCTTCACTGAACAATATTGCTATTACTGTATACAACATTCTCCTGGTACTATTCAATTCATTATGCATCAGTTCATGTAAATCTTTCTAGATTTTTCTGAAATCATCCTGCTTGTCATTTCTTATAGAACAATAATATTCCATTGCAATCATATACCACAGCTTGTTTAGCTATTCCCCAATTTATTTATTTATTTTTTACAAATAAGTCCTTTTCCCTTTTGTGGGGATGTATTTGGGATATAGAACTAGCAGTGGCATTGCTACATGAAAGGTTATGCAAAATTTTATAGCCCTTTGGGCAAAGTTCCAAATTGATCCCCAGAACATTTGGATCAGTTCACAACTCCATCGACACTGCATTAGTGTCCTAGTTTTCTCATATCCCCTCCAATATGTAACATTTATCTTTTTTTGTCATATTAGCCAATATGATAGGTGTGAGGTAGTGCCTCAGAACTGTTTTAATTTTCATTTCTCTGATTAATAGTGATTTAGATCATTTTTTTCATATGAAAACTGCCTGTCCATATACTTTGACCATTTATCATTTGGGGAATGACATGTATTTTTGTATATTTGACTCAGTTCTCTATATATTTGAGAAATGAGACCTTTATTAGAGATACTTGCTGCAAAATTTCCCCCCACTTTTCTGTTTTCCTTATAATTTTGGTTGCAATGGTTTTTAATTTTATATAATCAATTTTTTTAAGTTTGTATTATTAAAATGATCTATTTTACATCTCAAAATGCTCTCTATATCCTCTTTAGTCCTACATTCTTACCTTATCCATAAATCTAACAGATTAAACTATTACATGCTCTGTTAAGAGATTTGCTTATGTTATCAGCCTTTCTGTGTAAATCATGTATGCATTTTGATCTTATCTTGATATATGGTGTGAGATGTTGCTCTATACATAGTTTCTCCCACACTGGTTTCCAGCTTTCCCAACAGTTTTTCTCAAATTATGACACTCCTTGCTTTTAAGTCATCATTGATAATTTGCTCATGCAGATTAAGTTTCCCATCTTTTAATTCCCTCTTTCTCTTTTTCTTACCCACAAGCTTAATTCTTTCCATATGTTGGTCCACCAGGATTCCTAGCTGTATAGCATCAGTGGAAGACTTGTTGATTAAAAAGATGATTTTTTGTATGTGTGAGTGGTTTAGAATCTTTGAAAGTCCTTCCAATTTCTCAAATAAAATTTAGTCTACTGTCTTCTTTGTATTCAATTCCAGGCACACCTCACTAACAATTTGTAGTGTCTGTCTAAGAGAGATGAATTGATATTCTAAAGGACTAAATTAATCAACTACCCATCTAGCTATGTGTCATAGTATAGACAATAGGCATTCCTTTTAGGTTTTTTGTTGGTTTTTCCCCTGTTAATTTGATTTGTTAACTTGGTCTCTTATTGAGTGATCACAATATTTTCATTTTTTATGGAATAGTCATTTTCCATTATAGTAATATAACACAATTTTTTGTACCATTCCCATTCAATTATGTGCATGATTTGTCTCTGGTTTTTCATTACTACAAAAAAAGTGCTGACATGAATGTTTTGGCATATATAGAGAGTCTTTCTTTTTTATCACTGATCTTTGTGGGATATATATTCCATAGTAGTATTATGAGTCAATATGAATGGTTTGGTAACATGTCTTGAATTTATAATTTCAAGTTATTTTTACAGAAAGCCTGGGCCAATTCACAGTTCTATCCACAATGTATTAGTGTGACTGATATTACATACTTTCTTGCTATTAACTTATTATCTTTGCAAATTTTCTGTGTGAGATATGAAACTTCAGCTTTTAAAATTTGTATTTCTCTCATTATTAATGATTTGCAGTGTTTTCTTCTACAATTTTTCTTTGGGGGAAGAGCCAAGATAGCAGAGTAAAAGCAGGGATTTGCTTGAGCTCTCCCCCAAATCCCTCTAAATACCAGTAAAAATAACTCTAAACAAATTCTAGAACAGAAGAACCCACAAAATGACAGTGAAACAATTTTTTGACCCAAGACAACCTAGAAGGTTGATAGGAAAGTTCTGTGGCACCAGTCTGAGAGAGGAGTCCAGTCCAGAATGGACCACACAAGCACAGACCCCAGGCCATAGTAAACCTGAAGAAGGTCTCAAGGAATTGAATCTCTGGTAGCTGTGGCAGTTTCCAGACTTCTCAACCCACAAACACCAAAGTAAACATAAAGCTCAGTAGGAAAGTTCTGTTGGACCTGGGTGAGAGAGGAGTGGTATACAGACCCAGCTGCAGAGTAGGGGTGGTGACAATGGTGGCAGCAGCTGCTTCTGGAACTCTCAACCCACAAATGGTGAGGGGATCTACTCACTCCTCAGAGGGGGATTACAGGTATCTCTCTGCTGCTGCTGAGGAAGGATTCACTTGTTTTTCAGTAGATACTTCTTGATTGGCCAGAGAGTCAATAAGGTTCTTACATTCTCTGAGCCAGGAGAAGGCTATATAAACTCTGATGTGTAGCTTTGTTTTGGGGCTCACTTCGATAAGTGTTCTGTGATTTGATATGGATTCTGGGAAGCTGTTGTTGAGAGCCCCCCCCCTCAGCTTTGAAAAACCCAGATGTTGATTTGGTATGGATGTAATGTAAAGTTTGGAAATATCTACTTGATCTGTTTCCCTGTCTTGATAATTCTGTCTGTATACTCTGAAGTTCGGGGTGCTGATCTTTTTCCCCTGAACTAGGTGAATGATACATATCTGACTGATTAAAGTAAGCTTGTTAACCCATTTTGAGTTGCTTTCCTTTATCAAAGCAGATCTAAGAACCTGTGGTGGCAGCAACCCTGGGGATGCTGGGGTGCTTGCTGCTACACCAGGTCAAGGAAAAAATATTGCAAGCAGTTAGAAAAAAACAAATCAAGTATTGTGGAAGTGGAACCAGGATAAAAGAAGATTTAGCAGCTTCTATATTAAAGGATCAAAGAGCTTGGAATATGTTATTCTGGAGGTCAAAGCAGCTAGGATTAAAATAAAGAATCACCCACCCAGAAAAAACTGTATATAATCCTTTATGGGGAAAAATAGACATTCAATGAAATAGAGAACTTTCAAACATTCTTGATGAGAAGACTAGAGCTGAATACAAAATTTGACTTTCAAATAAAATGCCCAAGAGAAACATGAAAAGCTAAACAGAAGAGAAATCATAAAGGACTTTTTAAAGTTGAACTGCTTATATTCCTACATGGAAAGATGATATTTTTAATTCATGAGACCTTTCTCACATTAGGGTAGTTGGAGGGAATATATGTGTGTCTATAAATATATATACATGCATACACATATACACACATGTATGCATACATATATGTTCACATGTGCATATACACACATACATGTATAGGACATAAGGTAAGTTGAATATGAAGGGATGATATCTAAAAATATAATCAAAGGGTGAGAGAGGAATGTACTGGGAGAAGGAGAAAGAGAGAGGTAGAATGAGGTAAATTATCTCACCTAAAAGAGGAAAGAAAAAGCTTTTACAATGGAGTGGAGGGGGGGGGCAGGTTAGAGGGAATGACTGAACCTTGCTCTCATTAGATTTGGCTTAAGGAGGGAATAACATACACACTCAATTGGGTATTGAAATCTATCTTACCCTACAGGAAAGTAGGGGGGAGGGGGATAAGAGAGCGGTGGGTGATAGAATGGAGGGCAGAACGAGGGAGGGGGTAATCAGAATCAAACATTTTTAAGGAGAGACAGGGTAAAAGGAGAGAGTAGAATAAATGGGTGATAGGATAGGATGGAGGGAAATACAGTCTTTCACAACATGATTATTATGGAAGTGTTTTGCATGACTACACATGTATAACCTATATTGAATTGCTTTCCTCTCAATGAGGGTGGCAGGGAGGGAGGAAGGGAGATAATGTGGAACTCAAAATTTTCAAAACAAATATTAAAAATTGTTTTTACATACTACTGAAAAATAAGATATACAGGCAATGGGGTGCATCTTTCCCTACTAGGAAAACAGAAGGGAAGGAGAAAAGATAAGGTGGGGAGGGTGTGATGATAGGTGATAGAAAGGGAGGCAGATTTGTGGAAGGATAAACAGAATGCATGATATGGTGGGGGTAAGGGAGAGATGGGGTGAAAACTTGGAACCCAATATTTTGTGGGAGTAAATGCTGAAAATTAAAATTAAATTAATAAAAGAAAAAATAAAATAATATTTTTCTACAAAATATTTATTGATATCTTATTTTTACATAACCTTCATTTCAAATATACTCTGCCCCTCCCCTAAAGAGTGGCATAATAACAAAAATTCCAAAAGGAATAAAGAAAATAATATGTAAAGCAAGCTAGAATTTATATAGCACTTTAAGTTTTTCAAAGCAGTTTAACAATATTGTAGCCATTTTACTCTCACAACATCCTTAAGTAGTAAGTGCTATTATTATCAACAGTCAACTTTTATATGCAATCTCTTCAAAAGTACTTTATTTCAAGTCTTTCCTCACTGGTGTAACCTGCATTTATCTGGCATTGCAATTGAGAACCCAGTGTGACTCTCACAAATCCCCACCATGATGAAGCATCAGAACAGAACGTGTATGTGTAGGTAATATTGAGCAGTGAAAAAGGTGCTGGTCTGAAGAATCAAAGAAAAAACCCAAGGTTCTCAAATATCTATACACATATAGCAAAAAAAATTGATTAAAAAAAAGGAACAAAAGTTGTAACACAAGGAGTCAAAGTTCACCTTATAAGTATCACTGAGACATAGTGATGAAACTCACAATTGGACTATGACTTTAGATTAGCATATTTTAGATAAAATAAATAGTAAAAATAAAATTAGGAGAACGGGCAGATATCATCATAGATTAAGAAGTTAAATGTGTGAGGAAATCCAGGAAACGGGAGAGGAGGGGAATATGACAGACAGTATTTGAGTGAAGGTTAAAGGAGGAAAAAATGGAAGAGATTTTGTATTGGAAAATGCTACCTACTACCTAGATATAAAGATTAAGTAGATGAGAAGTTTGGTAAACAACACTATGAATCAATCAATAAACATTTATTAAGCATCTACTATGTGCCCAGCACTGTGCTAAGAACTGTGGGTACAGAAAGAGAAAAAAGAGCCTCTCCCTTTAAGGAACTTACCATGAATGGTGGGGACAACATGCAAACAAATATATACAAAGCAAAGTATTTACAAAATAAATAGGAGGCAATTAGCAGAGGAGATGCCCTGCACTTAAGAGGGCTTGGGGAAGACTTCCTGGTATGTAAAGGAAGCCAGAGAGGTCAATAGAGTAGTGGAAGAAGAGCATTTCAGGCAGGGGTGACAGTCACAGAAAATGGCAGAAGCCAAGATGGAGGGTTTCATTTGTGGCACAAAGGCATGATATAGTAGTGAAACACGTGTATTATTGAGTCACCTGCTGAATTTCTGTCTCTACCAAAAGCATAGAAGCAAATAACTTCTTGACTTTTCTTCATGATAACATTTTTCCTTTTAAAGGAAAGGGCATAAGGAAAAATTTTGTTCTGGACCTTATAAGGTAGAACTGCTTTCTGTGACAGAATTGTTACTGTTTGTCCTTTGTTCTTGAAGGGGACCAATGACATCTGGAGGGTGATGTCTTGACCTGCAAGTGAATTGGATTTAAGTGAGGCAGAGCTTTGCAAAGTCATCAGCTTCTGTCTCTCTGTCTCTCTCTGTCTCTGTCTCTGTCTCTGTCTCTCTCTCTGTCTCTGTCTCTTTCTCTCTGTCTCTCTCTGTCTGTCTCTCTGTCTCTCTCTCTCTGTCTCTCTCTGTCTCTGTCTCTCTCTCTGTCTCTCTGTCTCTGTCTCTGTCTCTCTCTCTGTTTCTCTCTCTGTGTCTCTCTCTCTGTCTCTCTCTCTCTCTGTCTCTCTGTCTCTCTCTGTCTCTCTCCGTCTCTGTCTCTCTCTGTCTCTGTCTCTCTGTCTCTCTGTCTCTGTCTCTCTGTCTCTGTCTCTGTCTCTGTCTCTGT
>NW_027186442.1:1682619-1682929 GCF_028583685.1 Petaurus breviceps papuanus | reverse complement strand
CTCTCTCTCTCTCTCTCTCTCTCTCTGTTTCTCTCTGTCTCTCTCTCAGTCTCTCTCTCTCTCTGTTTCTCTCTCTCTGTCTCTCTCTCTCTCTGTCTCTCTCTCTCTCTCTGTCTCTCTCTGTCTCTCTCTCTCTCTCTGTCTCTCTCTCTCTCTCTCTCTCTCTCTCTCTCTCTCTCTCTCTCTCTCTCTCTCTCTCTCTCTCTCTCTCTCTCTCTCTCTCTCTCTCTCTCTCTCTCTCTCTCTCTCTCTCTCTCTCTCTCTCTCTCTGTCTCTCTCTGTCTCTCTCTCTCTCTCTGTCTCTCTCTCT
>NW_027186442.1:1627327-1682219 GCF_028583685.1 Petaurus breviceps papuanus | reverse complement strand
TCACTCTGAGCCATCAAAATCCAAACAATGACCAAGTGAAGTTTGTGGATAGAGCACCAGACCTAGATTAAGGAAGACGTTCAAATTTGTCTTCAGATACTTACTTACTAGCTGTTTATAATCTTGGGCTTAGCTCTTACCACTTACCCCTGTTTGCTTCTGTTCCTTATCTGAAAATGATCTGGAAAAGGAAATGGAAGACCACTGTAGTATCTTTGCCAAACAAATCTCAAATAGGGTCGTGAAGAGTTAAACACAACTGAACAATGTAAACAGAGGCATAATTATAGGAAGTATGAGGAGATGGGATTTGCTACTCACTCCTAGAGTTTGTGATAAAGGAGAGGCAAACAGTCTGACACTAACTCAAGATTTTGGGAAGGCAGGTTTCAAAAGGTTCAGAACAAATATGGGTGGAAATCATGAACTAAAATATTTCAGAGGAAGTAAAATATTTCAGAGGGATGGCAAATGCTCAACAAGGGGATTATGAAGATACAAAGGAATACAATTCCAGTGAGAAGAGGGAAAATTTTGATTTTTCAACGTAGATCAATGTGGAAACACTGGGAACTCAGAAAGAAATTTAGCTTTTAAAAAAGATGTGCATTGGGGTGGCTAGGTGGCTCAGTGAATACAGCACCAGTCCTGGAGTCAGGAGGACCTGAGTTCAAATGCGACATCAGACACTTAACACAAAAACCAGCCGTGTGGCCTTGGACAAGTCACTTAACCAATTGCCCTCCCCTCCAAGAAAAGCAAAAATATAAAAAGTAAAATAAAAAGATGTACATAGAATACAGAAACCATGCCAGGTAAAAGAGGACAAATATAAGACTGGAACATTCTTGTAAAAAATAGGGTAAAAATGCTAATGCTCAGATTGAGTTGAAGTTAGTGAGTAAAGCTAGAGACAACAAAATTCAGGATAAAATAATTATGTTGAGAGAAAAAGAAGGATAAAACCAGGGATCTATACTTGGAATGTATTCAGTTAGTCTTCATTCTAACTTCCATGTCAGTGCTTGCCTTGTGTGAGTTCTCCATAAATATTTATTTTAGGCAAATGTATGGTTGACATTTGAGCAACATTGCTAGTCAATTAGATGACATGGATGATGCTATAACTTATAACATAGAGAATACTGCTAAATTCTTATTTTGCATCTGTTTACTTTGCCAAAGAGAATAGCCCTTATACTTAATTAAGATGAGAGAATAAAATTAATATATAAGACAATTAAAGAAATAGGAAAAAATTTAGCTGTCCTTGATGAATTCAAGTCACCTGGTCCAGATGAACTTCACCTTTGCATTCTCAAAGAACTGATAGATTTGATTACTGAGACATATTAGAAAAAAAAACTGAAAATGCGAAAAATTATAATATAGGGAAAAAACAAATATCTTCCAAGTTTTCCAAAAGGAAAGAGATCAGAATCTATAAACTACAGGTCATTGAATTTGACTTCTACTTAACATTTGTATCACTAACTTTTATCAAGCCTTAAACAATAAGCTTATCAAATCTGTAGCTGACACAAAGCTAAGAGAGATAGATAACACAGTGGATAACAGAGTCATGATCCAAAAAGGTCTTCACAGCCTACAGCACTAATTTGAATCTAATATGAAATTCAATTGCAATAAATGTAAAATATTGCAATTAGATACAAACAATCAATTTCACAAATCTATAATGGAGGATATATGAATAGACAGCAGTTGTTTTTTAAAAGATCTGGACATTTTAGTGGACTACAAGGTCAGTATAAGTCATCAATGTGATGTAGCAGTCCAAAGTACTAATGAAAAGTTGATCTGCAGTAAAAGGGGCATAGCTGACAAGAAGAAAAATGTTATTGTTTTGCTGTATTCTGTTCATTTCAGAATTCATCTGTTCAGTTCATAGTGTCACAGTTTAAGTAGAATTTTGATTAGCAAAAAAATTTTCAGGGATTGTTTAGGGGCAGAGCCAAGATGGCAGAGTACAAGCAGGACCTCTACTGGGCTCCGGCTCCCACCTTCCCCAACCCATGTAAAAAGGGGATTCCAAACAAACTTTGGAGCTGCACAACCCACAAAATGACACAAAAAAGCTTACCTCACCCTGAAGACAGCCCAGCAGGCCAGCAGGAATCAGCCAGGACAGCGCTCTGGAAGCCGAGCCCAGCCCACGAGGCGAGTCTGACCACCCACGGCTAGAGGGACTCCAGATCAGCAGCAGCTGTGGCCCTTTCCAGATTTATCAAAACATAGATGCGAAAGACAAAGTGAGAGGTCAGTGCAGTCTGGACTTTGGGACCCAGTAAGTGGGAGTATGTAGCGTTTCCCCCCAAGAGTGAGAAGATGCTGAGACACCAGCACAGCCAGCCAGTACCACATGGCGGCTTCAGCTCCTGGCCTGCAGAGTGTAGGGGGTCCAAGCACCATTCTGAGGGCACACATCTAATACCTCTGGCAGCTGAGAAAACCCCAGCATTTGGGACGAAAGCAGCCAGGAAGAAACAATTTGAATATTGTGGAAACACAATCAGGATATCCCAGGATCTGGCATCTTCTACACTTAGGGATCAAAGGGCTTAGAATATAATATTCCAGAGGTCAAAGGAGGTAGGATTAAAACCAAGAGTCACCTAGCCCAGCAAAACTGAGTATCATGTTTCAGGGGAAAATATAGTCATTCAGTGGAATAGAGGAATTTCAAGGATTCTTGCTGAAAAAACCAGAGTTGAATAGAAAATTTGACATTCAGATACAAGAAGCAAGAAAAGCATGAGAAGGTAAACAGAGAAAAGAAATCATAAGGAATTTATCAAAGTTGAACTATTAACATTCCTACGTGGAAAAACAATAATTGTAACTGATGAAACTGTTCTCAGTAGTTGAATGGAATAGAAATATATATATATATATATATATACATATACATATATGTCTATATAGGAGGGTATATGGGCATATGAATACATATGTGAATGTGTGTATATACATATATATGTTTACAGGTATACATAGATAGAGGGCATAGGACCAATTTAACAGGAAGGGATGATACTTAAAAGGTGAAATTAATTGGTGTGAGAGGAATATAATGAGAGGAGATGGGAAGAGACAGATTGGGGTAAACTATCTCATACAGAAGAGGCAAGGGAAAATGGTTACAATGGAGGGGAAAAATAGGAAGACAAAAGGGAATGGGTCAACCTTATTCCCATTGAATTTGGCTTGAGGAGGGAATGAAATACACACTAAATAGGGTATCTTACCCTCCAGGAGAGTGGGGGGGAAGGGGATGAAAGGGGGAATAATGGGAGGACAGGCTGGGAGGGAGGGAAGTTGGAAGCACCTACTTTTGAAAAGGGACCGGATCAAAGTAGAGAATAGAACAAGTGGGAGGTGGGATAGGAGGGAGGGAAATATAGTCAGTCTTTTACAATGTATCAATTATGTTATTGTTTTGCATTAGCCACACATGTACAACCTATACTGAACTGCTTATCTTCCCAGTAAGGGTGGGTGACAAGGGAGGAAGGGAATGAATGTGGAATTTAAAGTTTTAAAATCAAATATTCAAATATATATATACATATATATGTGTGTGTGTATGCATATGTATATATATGTGTGTGTGTATATATACTATTATTAATACTAATTCACATGTAATTGGGAAATAAGATACATAGGCATTGAGGCATAGAGATCCACAGGAAAAGTCGAAAGGGATATAGGAGAAAATATGGGAGAGAGCAGATTGGAGGAGGGGATATCCTGTGGGACTGCTATTTTGGGGTGGTGGGTAGGGGAAAATGGAGAGAAAATTTGTAACTCAAAATCTGGCGGAAATTAATGATGTAAATCAGAAGTTAATAAAGCATTAAAAAAAAGAAAAAAATTTTCAGATGGCAAACAGGATAGTGACAAGGTTACATTACATATGATGATATACTGGAGAGACTGGGCATGTTTAACCTGGAAATGAAAAGGCTTAGTGGGATTATGATACCTACTTTCAAACACTTGAAAGACTATGTAGAAAATATTTAAAAAACTCTCAAAACACTCAAAGAAATAATGTCTATACAATTACAAAAAAAAAAACCTTTTACAGAAATACACATGTAATATTTGGAGAAAGATTAATTACTCATATGTAGGCTATGCTAATATAATAACAACATTCCATAAATTACTTTTTATGTAGTCTCATAGCAATTTATTCATGTATCTTGTATTACTAAAGAGATATGTAAAATATTAGTGACATAATTGACATTCTTGCTTTACTTACCCTTACTCTTATTGGAAAGAGCTCTAGCTTGCCCCTAGGCATTCAATATTAACTCTTAAGGGACTGAAGGGCTTGGAATATGATATTCTGGAAGTCAAAGGAGCTAGGGTTAAAACAAAGAACCACATACCCAGTAAAACTGAGTGTAATGCTTCAGGGGAAAATATGGTTATTCAATGAAATAGAGGATTTTCAAGCATTTTTTTTTGATAAAAAAAAAAAAAACAGAGCCAAGCAGAAAATTTGACTTTCAAATACAAGAAGCAAGAGAAGCATAAGAAGGTAAATAGGAAAAAGAAACCATAAGTAACTTATTAAAGTTGAACTATTTACATTCCTACATGGAATAACAATAATTGTAACTCAAGACTTTTCTCAGTATGAGGATAGTTGAAGGGAATATTTATGTGTGCACACAGATAGATAGATGATAGATAGATAGATAGATAGATAGATAGATAGATAGATAGATAGATAGATAGATAGATAGATATGTATGTATAGAAGGGTGTATGTGTGTACAAATATATATATGAGTGTGTGCATATGCATGTACATGTATACATAGAGAGAAGGCACAGGGTGAGTTGAATATGAAAGAATGATATCTAAATAAAATAATAAAATTAAGAGGTGATAGGGAAATAAATTGGAAGAAGTAGAAAGGGAGAGATAGTTTAGGGTAAATTATCCCATATAAAAGAGGCAAGAGAAAACTGTTACAATGGAGGGGAAAAGCAGGAAGATGAAAGGGAATGGGTTAACCTTACTCTCATTGAATTTCATTTAAGGAGGGAATAACATACACACTCAATCTAATATCTTACCCTACAGGAAAGTAGGGGGTAAGGGGATAAGAGGGAAGATTATAGAAAGGAGGGCAGATTGGAAGAGAGGGTAGTTAGAAGCAAACAGTTTGGAAAAGGGATAGGGTCAAAATAGAAAATAGTTTAAGTGGGGGGACAGGATAGGATGGAGGGAATTATAGTTAGTCTTTCACAATATTACTATGGAAATGTTTTGCATAACTACACATGTACAAGCTATAGTGATTTGCTTATCTTCCCAGTGGGGCTTGGTGAGGAGTGAAGATTGGAAAACATCTGGAACTCAAAGTTTTAAAAACAAATGTTTAAAAAAAAGTGCACAGCAGAAAACAAAAGAATATTTACAAGGAATCAAAGAAAAGCTGGATAGTTTTGAACACATTGTGTATAGTATTTATTATCTAGGCTTTCTTGAAATAGAAATTGTATCAACAAGGCAATATTCACAATGCCTATAGTAGCTATAAATATGCTGATACTGTTATTAATCACAAAATATACCAGGCTCTCTGCATGGGGACAAAGCTAGAACATTTATTCAAATACCAGAAAACCGAGTCCCAAACCAGAAAGTCAAAGTCATCACAGTAGCTATAGAGTTGGCATATGTAGTTAATGCAGTAAACACCCACATTCTCAAGCCTTCAAAATAGAACAGACTACTTCAGGCAAAGGTCCTCCTCTCCTCATTCATGGCAACTGCTCAGCATCCATGCAGCTCTGGCTCCCCCGCAGTTCCCATCCTTGGCAGTCCCCAGTAGGAGTCCTTAGCAGAAATTCTGGATGGCTCAAAAAAAGTAGTTCTCACCCTGCCACCATGCTACCCCTGCCATGCTTCTAATCACCACACTCACTCTAGCTTGGCTCCAGCTTCCTCTTGCCCCAACCCCTCCTGCTACGTCAGCAAGTTCAAGGGTCATGGAAGATCTTCAAATCCCATAACCATTACAGAAATGAATTGCTATGACCTTTGAATTCTATCTTACTTTCTGCTGTGCACAAGACAATGCTTTTCTTTTCATATCTTGTATTTAAGTTTAAATAAATTAATAAAATTTAAAAAATAACTATCCCTCTCAGCATAAAATATTTCCTTTTTTATCTCTTTTTATCATGTCTATTTTTATTGTTGTTTATCTGAAATCATAATTGCTATCTTTCATTTTTTCAAAAAATTCAGCTGAATTATTATTATGACCTAACTTCTCATTTTAATTCTTTTCGTCTTTATGTTTCAAATGTATGTAACCTGTACCTCAAAACCCATTTGTATGGGTATCTTGTCATTTATGGAGAATGATTATTCAGTGTTTCGTAAGTGAAAAAGAGGCAGAATTGTTGAAATCTTGTAAGAATACATATTCTGGTTTTCTGGCTTTCAATTTTGAGAAAGAAAACACATGGTTTCAGACTCTTTGGGTTTCTGAAGGAAGAAAAAAGACTCAATTAAGTAAACTACATATAGAGGAGCCAGTTCCTTAATCATATCTTTCCCTGCCTATTACTTTAAAAACTTTGTAAAGTTTCTTGTTGGGTAAGATGTGGGAATCTCTTAGTTCAGTTGGAATAAATCCACTACCAATATGAAGAGTTTATTAAGTCTATACTCTCATGTGTATACTTTCTCTGATTTCCATTTGCTATTTGTTTGAGTAAATGGATTTATTTACTATTTACTGTGTGTATTAATTGTGAAACTGGAATTTGGTGGAAAGAGAATAATGTCTTGGATATACAGCCTGGGGTCCTCCTTTCCTGTCAGTCAGGGACGTAGCATGAATAATTTTCCCCATAGAATAACAGTTTTTAAGAGCTCAGAAAGATTTCTAGGTTAGTACCCTCTCTCTGAGTAGAGCAGAGTGGTAAGCCTCTGGCCCAAATCTTCCACTTCCCTTACTGTCAGGAATAAAAGTCTCACTTGAGGAAGTGTGTAAGAGAAGAGATTTTAGAGATATCTATTCTTGACTCCTTGAGAACTACATCTAGATAAACATATAGCTTACATGGACAAACCACATCAGCATACACCCTTTATAAACAACATCTATTCAATTTAAAGTAAAGTTCAAAATTCCATTGTCAGAGAGGGAAGGTGAAAGAGTTCTATATCCTACAGAAGATGGAGCTCAAGTTTTGATCTATGTCTATCTCCTGCTATGCTTGTTAGCTACCCCTGTCTTGTCTCCACTTGGAGCTTCTATAGCCTTCTGGCAGTCTCTTTTTTTTCCTAGTCCTAGATGGGCTGGAATAGTTGACAGATGTTTCTCTTTGGCTTTCGTTATCGTTGTTTCTTCTAGTTTGGTTTTACTAATTTATTGGGGGATTAGGGATGTTTTAGCAAACATCTCACAATTCTTCTCTGGATCCTTACTCGCATCATAAATGTTTCACTTCTAAAAAGAAAGAAAGAAATCCCTGACTTTGGTGATGACCTTCCCAATGAACCGGAAATGACAGTTTGTTTTATCCGTCTTTAGTGCATTCATCATGAATGATGTTGGAGTGGAATAGAGGCACAACCGATGAGATGATTCCACTTCTAATGATGCCTTACACGCCTCAAGGAAGATACTGATTAAACTCAAACAAACCTACTCTTCTTCGCGGTCATGTGGCCATGGTACAAACTCTGATTGGCCTAAGGAAGCTAGTAAAAAGAGGGTGATTTAAAAAAATTTTCTTCTGAAAAGGAGTTTCTTATGGGAAAAGATAATACTGTTTAAAAGTAGATAAACTAATGTACAATTAGTGAAGCTACAAATTAGCCCAGTCCTTCTGGAAAGAAATTATGGAATATCCTGTGAAAGTGAATAAAATATTCATATTCTTTAATACAGAGATGTGTCTATCAGTGGAAAGATACATATTCTAAGGATGGAAATGACAAAAATCAAGATACATATCCACCAAAAAGTTTAATACAAAACTTTTTGTTGTAGTAACTAACTGGAAACAAAGTAGATGTTCATTATTAGATAATGACTGAGCAAGATACAGTATATTAAAACAATGGAATGTTACTTTGCTATGAGAATTGATGAGAATACTCAATACAGGGAGGTATGGCAAAAAATATATAAACTGATGCAGGAAGAATCAGTAGAAACAGGAAAATAAGATACACAGGAAGTATAGCAATGTAAATGGAAAGAACAACAGGAACAAATTTTTAAAATGCTCTGGAATTATAATAACCAAACTTAACCTCCTGAAAAGACACCTCCTTCTTCCATTGTTACATGGAGAGTGGGGGTGAGGAATGGAGCTGCAATAGGTGTGGAACTTTGCATAAAATGTCAGACTTCTTCAAAATATTGTTTGCTGTTGCTAATTTTTAAAAAATCTTTTGTTTATTCCTTTGATATCAGGGATGGCTCTCTGAGAGGTGGAGATAAATTGAAAAATGTAAGTGATGTTAAAAAAATCTTTTTTTAAGGGGGAGTTCAGCAACTATTGTCAATAATGTCTATTTCATTGGCTTCAACCCCAGCCCTAATTCAATTCTGAAGAGTGAAACCTTCTCCCCCCTCCCCACTGCAATTTCAGTGGTATGAAATTTAGAGAAGTGGTTTGAGAGGTGGAATCAAGGATTAAGTAGCACTCACTTGAAAATCAGTGTTGTCAGTCTGTTCCCTTTCTCCTGATTTACTTTACGATGTGACCCCCAATCAAATATTGCATAATTTCAATGCACATTCCTGTTTGGTTTCTTAGTAACATGCATACTTAATTTAGTTCTCTTTTATAAGCTACCAAGAAAATGAAAGAGATAGATAGATCTCAGATAGATAGATTTCAAGGTAGATGAGTCAACAGCAATAAATCATAACCATTTAAAATACCCCCACATTTAACACCTGACACTTGCAGATCCAGCACTGAATGCCTTATAGGTATAATAACATTATAAACTGGTGAATGTCTTTTTCCTCTCTTCTTCACCCCTCCACTGCAAACTAGACTAATATCCATGAAGGAAGAGACCAGATCTCATTTAAACTGAGTATCTCCCCAAGGTCTAGTATAGTGCTGTGAACTCAGTAAGTGTTTATTAAATGCACAATGAATGAATTGAATTGAAATCACCCTCTTTGGGTCCTTTGCATTTCTTGAAAGTAAACTTTCTCACCCAGGCAGTTTTTCCAAAATTCTTAGGGTTCAAATGATAATAGGTTTGTATATACTACTGAATTACACTGTGTTGATCTAACCATATTTAGCTCACATTATTCACACATTTTTGCTCAAAACACTACAACTCTGATCTAAACCAATTAAGCCAGTGCTGTTTAGACAAAGATTAACATACCTTAGAAAAGCATAACCTTTGCCCATGGAAATGTCTTACAATGAAGACTTTGATTCACTGGTTTGGCTTTGCAGAAAGGTAGGTTTTGGAATAAGTTTTCTATTTGTAGGTACTAAGTCACAATAAAATGGAAGAGTATTCAAGCAAATGAAGTATGACCATCTGTCCACAAACAGGTATGAAGAAGGTGCTGGAAGCCCTAGGGATAGCTAATGGTTTTGAAGTTTAGACAATTTCTTTCATATCAAATTCAACTGATTCTTAGAAAAGACAAGAGAACAAGGAAAACAGGAGCAATTCCTGGATGGATTAATAAAAGAAAAAAGATCTTGATCCAGAATATTCTTATTTATATCTGATCCTTTTTCTTCTTTCAAAAAAAAAGGAAAATTATCTGAATAAACTATTGAGAAGACAGAATTACAGAATTGGAATAGGCCTTAAAGGTAATCTAACCCCTCTACCAAGTTCCCAACAAGCAAAATCAGCCTCAAATCACCAACTGAGTCTACAGGGAACCAGGGGTACTAGAGCATCTGTACTATTGGAACCTCTGAGACATTGAAGACTGCAGCCTAGATCAGACACCTTGTGTGTGTGTGTGTGTGTGTGTGTGTGTGTGTGTGTGTGTGTGTGTGTGTGTGTGCAGGAGTAGAGTGATTAGGGAGGAAAGTCATGGAGGGAAGAAAAGGGATAGCTTCATTATGGCCCATGGGAATCTAATCAACTGTCATTTAATGACTCAGATAACTCAATGCCTCTTCTTTCCTACCTGGTCTATGAGGAAGAACAAATTAATGCTATCTGTCATCCTCAAAATCTGGACACTTAAGGGTTAGAGGAAGCTATAACTAAAATGGGGTAAATCCCCCCCACACACAGAGACATACACGGTATACACTGAGACGGGCAAAGCCATTTCCTCTCTACAGTGATAATTGTCACCAGACCTCATTTCAAAGTCCTCAAGAGGCATAGAGTACAATCACCCCAGAAGATATTTTTGGGGGAGAATGCACCCAATCTTGTCATGACTGTACCTGTGCTGGGACTGTCCTCTATTTCACTGAATCTCCTTTTAACTCCTCAGCTACGAATTTACTCAGATGAAGTTTTGGTTAGTATGGCTGGAGTGTTGGAGTTTTTGGAGCCCTGGTCAAATGATCTTTCCTTATCCTGTGACTAGTAAATTCCTACCTATTTCATCATCAATTATTATATGTCATTAGGAATGACAAATGGTTGCCTAGGATAGCCCAAACTACTTCTACACCCTCTCTCATCTCCATCATTTCTATAAATACTAAGACACTATTCTGTTCAGCTCTACATTTCTCATATGCCTACCAACTTAGGCATCTAGATGGCCCAGTGGATATAATGCTGGGCCTGGAGTCAGAAAGGCCTGAGTTCAAATTCAGTTTGAAACATTTACTAGCCTATAAAGCATTGGCAAATTATGTCTCAATTTCCGCAGCTGTAAAATGGGAATAATAATAGTACCTTCCCCCCAGAGTTGTTGTGAGGATTGAATGAGATAATAGGTATAAAGGACTTAGCACAATGCTCAGTACAGAATAGGTGCTTAATGTCTTTTTTTTCTTCATATTCCCCTTGTCCTTTAACTTCCCCTTATATTCAAGGAAAACTGATTGCCATTTTATACAGTACTGGATGCATTGTCTTTCATATCTCCCAGCACACCATGTCAGAAGTAAAAATGCATTTTTTCTCCTTTTATGATAGTCACTGAGAAAATTCTCCTATGAGTTTCACTCCATTTCGCTGATCCTTTGGTCCATATTTTTCTTCGGGTTATTCTTCTTCTTTTCTCTTAAGGAGTTCAGTAATTAATTAACAATCTTCCTCTCCACCTCAACCTCCTGTCCTTGTTGAGATCTTAAATATAACAGTGTCACCTGCATACTACCTGGCTTCCCCATTCATCAGTAACTTCAAATTCTTTTACTTACAGCTTCATTCCACCTCAGTCAACCAGAGAGATGGTCATACCATTAATTATAACTACACTGCTTCCAGGATCTGGAACTCTGAAATTCTCCTCTGTGATCACAGTGTCTGTTCTTTTTGTAGCACCTCCTACAAGTGTCCACAGACCAATAAAAGAACTCTCTAGAGGAGATAATTGTATTTAATAGGTTTTAGTTGGGAGGAAATGAGATCTTTCAGAAATATGAAGTTTGGAGTAATTTAAAAGGGGAGAAATATGAATGAGGTCACGTCAAGAGAAGGCAGAAACTGTTCAGTGGAGTGGAAAATAACAGACCTCCACTGATGGCCAGCATCATCAACCATCAGAGGCAAGGAGATATATAATAGCCTGATTGGAGGAAGGTCCTGATTGTGATTTCTCCTTCCTTAGCTATGAAGCACAGGAAGTGAAAGTTTTCCTCTTTCTTCTCCCTTCTTGCCTCCTTAAATCTGTTTAGGAGGTTTTGTAGAAATCCAATCATATGCTATTTTACTATCTACCATTTTGCAACTTTTTCTCTTTTTATAAATTAATCTATTCTCACTGTCTGTAAGCTTGTTATTACTTGGAATCAGAGTTTACATGGAAGCACAGTAATGAGGGTGTTTATATTTCACAAATTATTTATGATAGGACCCTCCAATTATCATGGGAAAGAGCAAAAGATGTTACTGGGGGTTACTAAGTAACTCTTTAGTTTTATGAATTATCTTAAAATTTTCCCAAGAAGAAGTAAAACTTGTACTTGAGGTTCACTTGGATTTTCCCTTGAATGATCCACTGAAGGATGATATCATTGAGGATGTGAAAGAAATGATAAGAAAACCAACCCTAGAGCTACACAGAGACTTCCATATCTCTTTCTCACTTATATATAAAGCTATTCTTTGTCCTCACCATATCCTCTGATCATGTTCTCTCTTGCTAACCTTTTCAGTTCTGTCATTTTCACAATCCTCAAACACTGATCCATCTACCAAGTCCTATTGCCATTCATTTCTTACCAATCCTCCCCCCTGAGTTATTCACACCATCCATGTTTACCCCTCATAATTACATGCTTTTGAGTAGGGCCATTGAAAGTCATACGTTGACTTTCCTTCCTTTTCCAGGAGCCAAGATGGAAGAACAAGAAAGAAATTCTAGCATATTCACTACCAATCAACTATAAAATGATGCCCCCCAAAAGAATTCTGAAATGGCTGAACCAAGAAAAGACTGGATAGAAAAAAAAACAATAAATTTTGGAGGTCAGCAGGAAAGATCTATGTCACTCAGGTGAAAGGTGAGCTTAGTCCAGGATAGGAAGATCTCTAGCAAGCCAGCAACAGGCTTTGATTCAGCAGGCTTATGGGAGGCTTGAACCCAATGTGGCACCAGGAGAACATGCAAATGCCAACACCAGGACCTTCTACATGCCTCAGCACAAAACCAGGTGAGCTGCCAGACCCCTCTGGAAGGGCACAGCACTAGTCATCTCACCCCACCTCTGTGCAAAAACAGGAAAACAATAAGACCCTCCATAGCCCCAGTGTAGCATGAGGGTCCCACACACACCTCAGTGCAGGACCAAGGTCAGACCCCAGTGGCCTCCAACAACACTAGCCACCCCTTACTCCCCTTCACCCCATTAGTACAGCACCAGGCATGAAGATCCCCTGTGAGCTTCAATGCAGTACCAGTGTCATACCAAGCAAACAACCAGGGCATGCAGTCCCCAGAACATGATGCTTGGTCCAGTACCTCTTCTACCCCAGGAGCAGAGGTCAAATGTAAAAGCAAGGAAAAAGGTTGGAAAATATGAGCTAAACCCAAAAAGAGAATCTGGCCATAGAAAAATTTATGGTGACAAGGAAGATCAAGACACAAACTCAAAAGAGGACAACAATGTCAAAACACATATGTGCAAAACCCCCAAAGAAAAAAATATGAATTAATATCAGGCCCAAAAGAATTCATGGAAGAACAAAAGATAAATAGAAATAAAAGAGTTTAGAAATAAAAGAGGTGGAAGAAAAATTGGGAAAAGACATGAGTGATATCAGAAAATGATGAAAAAATATCAACAACTTGATAAATAGAGCATAAAAAAGTGGGAAAAGAGGCACAAAGAGGTACCGAAGAAAATAGCACCCCAAAAATATAATTGCCCAAATGGAAATGGTTTAAAAAAGATAACTGAAGAAAATAACTCCTTAAAATTAGAATTGGACAAGTGGAAGCTAATTACTCTATGAGACGCCAAGAAACAATAAGACAGATATAACTCCCAGGACCCAAGATGGCAGAGAAAGAAGTGAGTAGCTCTTACCCTCCCTTGTACTGACCTCAGAAAATCCAGCAAATGTCACCCCAGAAAAAGCTTCAGAATAGCTGAGTCAGCAGAAAGAGGAGGCACAGGAGTCTTGCAGCCCAGGAAGCTTGGGGGATTAACAGGAAATATGCCTCTTGGTGGAGGGGCAGCAATGCTGGATAAGAGGCATCCTATCAAGTTAGTGGCAGGCCCCACCTCACCAAACCAGGGGGAGATCCTGAGCCCCAGGGTGGTGAAACAGGCAACTCCCATCATTAGGACAGCCCAAGTGCCTTGGCGCAGGGGGAACTGATAGATGCCAGCTCCATAATCACAACATTCACTGGTAGGTAGGCACACTGCAGCCAAAATTCCCAGTCCTTCAGCACATCTCCAGGAAGCACAACTCCATGAGGCACAGCTTGAGGCAGGCAGGGGTTCACCAACAGCCAAGCCTTCTAGTGCTTCAAAGCAGTCCAGGTGTGCAGATATTTTCCATGGGCCAGACCACCCCCTGCCCCCCACACCTTGAGAGCTTCAGTGTTGCTGACTCCAGCTCAGCACCAGGTAAATTGACAGCCCACTACAGCCTCCAGCTGCTTCCAACTGAGGCCCCCACACATAAAGCCAGATACCAGGTCCAAGATCTCCAGGACAAGAAGCTTGGGTCAGTCCCCTATGTGCTACAGCAGGACAGCGCAACTGTAAAAGCCAGGAAGTAGACAAACACCATTAGCAAAAAGCACAAATGGACAATGACCATGGATTCTTACTATGGGGACACAGAAGATCAAGGCACAAATTCAGAAGAGGACAACATTATCAATATATCTACATCTAAGACCCCAAAGCAGAATATGAACTGGTCTCAAGATCAAAAAGCTTTCTTGGAAAACTTCAAGAAGGATTTCATAAGACAAATAAGATATATAGAAGAAAAATTGGGTAAAGAAATGAGAGGTATGCAAGAAAGGGTCAATAACTTTGAAAAGGAAAGACAAAAATTGAGTGTAGAAAAAAAAAAGTCCTTAAAAATGCTATTGGCCAAGTGGGGAAAAAAAAGTACACTGAAGAAAACAACTCCTGAAAAGTAAAATAGAGCAAATAGAAAAAGAGGCACAAAAACTCACTGAAGAGAAGGCCTCTTTAAAGAGTAAAATGGACCAAATGGAAAAGAAGGCAAAAAATCTAATAGAAGAAAATAATTCATTAAAAATTGGAAGTGGGCAAATGGAAGCTAATGACAATGAGATATGCATCAAGTGATCCCAAATTGAAAATGCCAAAGCGTATTGCCGTCAAATTACAGAATTATCAGGTCAAGGAGGAAATACTGCAAGTAGCCCGAAAGAAACTATTCAAATATCATGTAACCACAGTCAGGATTACCCAGGACCCTGCAGCTTCTATATTAAAAGATCAGAGGACTTGGAACATGATACTCCATAAGGCAAAGGAGCTTGGATTACAACCAAGAATCAACTTCCTAGCGAAATTGAGCACAATCTTTCAGAGGAGGAAATAGAAATTCGATGAAATGAGGGTTTTCCAGACTTTCCTGATGAAAAGATCAGAGCTCAACCAAAAATTTGCTCTTCAGTACAAGACTCAAGAGAGGCATGAAAAGTAAACAGGAAAGAAACAAGAACAACAACATATTATTATTCAATAAGGGCAAACTGTTTACATCCCTACATGGTAAAATGATACTTATAGCTCTTGAGAACTGTGTCTTTACTATGATATCTAGAAGGGATATAAATAGACAGGGGGCAGGTTTAAGTTGACTTTGATGTGATGATAAAAAGAATTAAGTGGTAAAAGGGGATTGTAATGGAAGAAGAGGAAAGGAGTCAGAAAAGGGTAAAGTATAACAAATGAAGAGGCACAAAGACATATTACAGTGGAGGGAAAGAAGGGAGGGAGGTGAGCATTGTTGGAACTTTTCTCTCAGATTTGGCTGAAGGAAGAAATAGCATAATCATTTAGGTATAGAAATCTAACTTGCCCTATAAGTAGTCGGAGGGAAAAGGGGAAAGAAAAGGTAGGTGGAGATAGAAGGAAGGGAAAACATTGGAAGAAGGGAAAAGAGAAAAAAAAGGAGGGAGGAGTCTGATAGAAGAAAGGGCAGATCAAAGGGCTATTAAAAATGTGCATTCCCTTTGACTCAGCAATACCACTTCTAGCACTGTATCCCAAAGAGACCATACAAGTGAGAGGAGGACCCACATGTACAAACATATTTATTTATTTTTGCCTTTTGGAGGGCAATTGGGATTAAGTAACTTGCCCAAGTTTATATGGCTAGTTGTTGTTGTTGTTGTTGTTGTTGTTGTTGTTGTTGTGTGTGTGTGTGTTAAGTGTCTGAGGTCGGAACCAAACTCGGGTCCTACTGACTCTGGGGCTGGAGCTTTACTCATTGTGCCACCTAGACACCCTGCAAACATATTTATACCAGTTCTTATTGTGGTGGCAAAGAATTGTAAATCAAGGGGATGCCCATCAATTGGGGAATGGCTAAACAGGTTGTGGTATATGAATATAATGGAATAATATTGTGCTATAAGAAATGAGGAGCAGATGGACTTCATGATAACCTGGAGAGACATATATAAACTGATGCTGTGAGGAGAGTAGAGGCAGGAGAACTTTGTACACAATTACAGACAAATCTTATCTGTGATGACTGACTTTGATAGACTGGGCTCCTCTCAGCAATGCAACACTATAAGACAACACCAAAAGACTCATAATGGAAAGGAATGTCCACATCCAGAGAAAGAAATATAGAGTCTGAATGCAGATTGAAGCAAACTACAAGCTCTATCTCTTTTTCTGTTTTGTTTTGTTTTGTTCCTTCTTTCTTATTGTTCATTCCATTAGTTATAATTCTTCTTCACAACTTGACTAATGTTTAATGTACAGGTATTTTTAGAACCTATATCAGATTTCATGGTGCCATGGAGGAAGAGGGGGAAAAAGGAGAAGGGGAAATTCAAGGGACTGTGGAACTGTGGAATTGAATGTTGTAAACTAAAAGTAATAAATTAATTTAATTTAATTAAAAAAAGAAAATATGGCAGATTGAAGGAGGTGGTGGTCAAAAGCAAAAACTGTAATGAGGAAGGAAAAGGGAGAAGAGAGAAAGAAAAGCATAAATGGGGGAGGTGAGGATGGAGAGAAAGACAAAGATAGTAATCATAACTGTTAATGTGAATGGGATAAACTCTTCCATAAAACAGAAGTGGATAACAGACTGGATTAAAATCCATAATCCTGCAATAAGTTGTTTATGAGAAACACATTTGAAACAGAGGGATACACACAGAGTAAATGTAAAAGGCTGGAACAGAATATATTGTTCTTCAACTGAAGTAAAAAAAAAAATAGCAGGGATAGCAATACTGATCTCAGACACAGTAAAAGTAAAAATAGATCTAATGAAAAAAGGTAAAGAGGGAAACTACCTCCTACTAAAAAGCATCACAGACAATGAAGTAATTTCATTACTAAATACATATGAGCCTTTCTATATATTACTAACAAAACCCAACAGTAAAAGATAGAAAGAGAAAGTCCATTTAAAAGTTACTCTGGAAATTATAAAATATTTTGGAGTCTACCTGCGAAAACAAACCCAGGCACTACATGAATACAATTACAAAACACTTTTTACACAGATAAAGTCAGGACTAAGTAATTGTCCAAACATCAATTGTTCATGAGTAGGCTGAGTTAATATAATAAAAATGACTGTTTTACCTAATTTAATATACTTATTCTGTGCCATACCAATCAAACTACCCAAAATATTTTATAGAGCTATAAAATATAATATCAAAATTCATTTGGAAGAACAAAAGTTCCAAAATATGAAGAGAATTAATGAAAAGAAATGCTAGGAAAGGTGATCTAGGCATACCAGATCTTAAATTCTATTATGAAGGTTCAATCATCTAAACCACTTGGTGCTGGCTAAGAAATAGAGGGGTAGGTTAGGTACAGAAGATGCAATAGTCAGTTATTATAGCAATCTATTGTTGGATAAACCCAAAGACTCCGGCCACTGGAATAAGAACTCACTATTTGAGAAAAAAACTGCTGGGCAAACTGGAAAATAGTATGGCAGAAACAGCATGGACCAACATCTGATACCATATACCCAAATAAGTTCCAAATGGGTAGACAATATAGTTATAAAGGTTGATACTATGAACAAATTAGGGGAACAAAGAATAGCTTATCTATCAAATTTATGGAAAACAAGGAAATTTATGACCAAGGAAGAGAGAGAATACATTATGAAATGCAAAATGGATAATTTTGATTACATTAAATTGAAAAGGTTTTGTATAAACAAAGCCAATACAACCAAGATTAGGAGGAAGCAGAAACCTGGGAAAGAATTTTTATAACTGCTGTCCCTGATAAAGGCCCCATTTCTAAAATATAGAGAGAACTGAGTCAAATTTGTAAGAATACAAGTAATTCCCCAATTGATAAATGGTCAAAGGATATGAACAGGCAGTTTTCAGAGGAAGAAATTTAAGCCATCTATAGTCATATGAAAAAATACTCTAAATGACTATCTATTAGAGAGATGCCATTCGAAACAACTCTGTGGTACCACATCATACCTATCAGATTGGTTACTATGACAAAACAGGAAAATGATAAATGTTGGAGAAGATGTGGGAAAGTTGGAACACTAATCCATTGCTGGTGGAGCTGTGAGCTGATCCAATCATCCTGGAGAGCAATTTGGAACAATGCCCAAAGGGCTATAAAAATGTGCATACCCTTTGACCCAGTAATACCCTTTCTAGGACTGAATCTTTAGAAGATCATAAAAAATGGGGAAAGGACCCACATGAACAAAAATATTTATAGCAGCTCTCCTTGTGGTGACCAAGAACTGAAAACTGAGGGGATGCCCAACTGGGGAGTGACTGAACAAGTTGGGTTATATGAAAGTAATGGAATACTACTGTGCTACAAGAAATGATGAATATGCAGACTTCAGAAAAATTTGGAAAGATTTATATGAACTGATGCTGAGTGAATTGGACAGAACCAGGAGAACATTGTTCACAATAACAGTCACAGTGTGCAAGAACTGATTTTGTTAGACTTAACCCTTCTCAGCAATGCAAGGATCAAGATCTAAAACAATTCCAAAGGATTCATGAAGGAAAATGCCACTCACATCCAGATAAAGAACTATAGAGTCTGAATGCAGAGCAAAGCAGACTATTTTCTTGCTTTTGTTTTTTTAGTTTAGTTTAATTTTTTTCTATGGTTTCTCCCATTCATTATAATTCTTCTATACAATATGAATGATGTAAAAAATATGTTTCTTAGGAAGAATCTATATAAGATAAGAGGCCATCTTAGGGAGGGAGAGGAATTGGAAGTAAATGTTGAAAACTAAAAATAAATACATTAAAGAAAAAAAATAAAGAGCAAGTTTATATATACACCAGCTGGTATAGCATCCTAACTCTTAGAGCAGAAGTTAAAGGAGTTACAGAAATAAAAATAAATAAAAAATATACTAGTGGGACACCTCAACCTCCCCCTCTCTGAACTGGAAAAATCTAACCACAAAATAAACAAAAAATAAGTTGAGATGAATAGAAATTTACTAAAGTTAGATATGGTAGACCTCAGGAGAAAACTAAATGGAGATAAAAAGGGATATATCTTTTTTTCTCAGGAGTACATGGCACTTACACAAAAATTGACTGTGTACTAGAGCATAAAGACCTCACAATCCAATGCAGAAAGGCAGAAATATTAAAAGCATCTTCTTCAGATCATAATGCAAAAAAATTATATGTAATAAAAGACCTTTGAAAAATAGATTAAAATCAACTGGAAACTAAATAATCTAATCCTAAAGAATGAGTGGGTCAAACAACAAATCATAAAACAATCAATAACTTCATCCAAGAGAATGACAATAAAAAGATAATGTACCAAATCTTATGGGATGCAGGGAAAGTGGATCTTAAGGGGAAGTTTTATATCTCTCAGTGCTTGCATGAATAAAATAGAGAAAGAGGAGATCAATTAATTGGACATGCAACTAAAAAAGAAAAAGAAAAAAATTAAATATCTCTAATTAAACACCAAATTAGTAATACTAAAAATAACAAATGAAAAATGAATAAAGTTGAAGTTAATAACTATCGAAATTATACATAAAATTAAGAGCTGGTTTTATGGGGGGGAAATAGATAAACATTGATTAATTTGATTTTTAAAAAAGAAAGAAGAAAACCAAATTACAAGTATCAACAGTGAAAAGTGTGTATTTACCACCAATGAAGAGGAAATTAAAACAATGGAGCTATTTTGCCCAACTGTATGGCAATATAGTTGACAATCTTAATGAAATGGATGAATATTTACAAAAAATATATAAATTGAATAGATTAACAGACAAGGACATTAAACCCTTTTAGGAAAAAAAATGAATGTCATAAATGAACTCCCTAAGAAAGAATCTCCAGGACAAGATGCATTTACAAGGGAATTCTACAAAACATTTAAAGAGGGATGGAGTCAAGATGGAAGAATAAAAGCAGAAAACTTGCTTGAGCTTGTCCCCTAAATACCTCCAATATCTGTAAAATAAAATGACTCTAAACAAATTTTAGAGCTACATAACCCACAAAATAACAGAGTAAAATAAATCTCCCATTCAAGATAGCCTGCCAGGATGACAGAAAGGGTCTATCACACCCAGCTGGGAGCAGAGTGAAGTCCTGTGAGGGCCATGCTGGTACAAATCAGGCCAGAGCAGACCTCCAGGGACTGAATTACTGGCCGTTGTGACTGTTTCCAGATGTCTCAACCCACAAATGCCAAAGACAAATTAAAAGTTAAGTGGGGAAACCCTGTTACAGCTGGGTGAGACAAAAGTATGGTCTGGGCCCTGCCCCCAGGGTGGCAGAAGTGGGTGCAGCTGTGGCAGCAGCAGAAGTAACAGCAGTAGCAGCAGCAGTGGCTGCTTCTAGAGCTCCAGGCTGACTAAGCACCTGATAAGAGGGAAATTGCAGGAAATTCTTTGTGGTGCTCAGGAAGGATTCTCCTGCTTTGCCCTGTTTGGATCTGGGTCACAGTCTTGGGTGGCAGTGCTTCGATAAAGAGGATTGCTGTCATGGTAGAGCTTGTGGCAGCTGTGGGGAAGTGAGAGTCCTCTTCACAATTCAGGGGCTGTTACCTAGAAGTAACTCTGACAACAGCTGCACAAAACCCTAGAAATTTGGGGCACAGCACTCTCCACTCTGGAATCAGAGTTCTACTGTGGCAAAGAGCTCAAAAGTCAAATAATTGGAAGGGAAAATGAGTAAACTGAGGAAAAGAAATCAGACTTTAGAATCATTCTTCAGTGATAATGAAGAACAAAACATAGAACCAGCAGAAGACAACAAAATCAAAACTATTGCATCAAAAGCCTTCAAGAAAAATATGAATTGGTTGTAGGCCATGGAGGAGCTTAAGAAGGATTTTGAAAATCAAGTGAGGTAAGTAAAGGAAAAATTGGAAAGAGAAATGAGAGTGATAAAAGAAAATCATAAAAATGTGTCAACAGATTACAAAAGCATACCCCCCCAAAATACTGAAGAAAATAACACCTTAAAAAAAGACTAATCCAAATAGCAAAAGAGGTCCAAGAAGGCAATGAGGAGAAGAATGAAGTAAAAAGCATAAATGACCAAATGGAAAAAGAAGTTGAAAAGCTTAGTGAAGAAAATAATTTGTTCAAAATTAGAATGGAGCCTATGCAAGCTAATGACTTTATGAGAAATCAAGATATTATAAAACAGATCCAAAAGAATGAAAAAATAGAAGACAATGTGAAATACCTCCTTGGAAAAACCACTGAGCTGAAAAATAGAGCCAGGAGAGATCATTTAAAAATTACTGAACTACTTGAAAACCATGATAAAAAAAAAGAGCCTAGACATCATCTTTTAAGAAATTATGAAGGAAAATTGCCTTGATGTTCTAGGACCAGACAGTAAAATTGAAACTGAAAGAATCCACTGATAACCTCTTGAAAAAGATCCCCAAAAGAAAACTCCTAGGAATATTATAGCCAAATTCCAGAGTTCCCAGGTCAAGGGGAAAATATTATAAACAATTAGGAAAAACAATTTGAGTATTGTGGAAACACAATCAGGATAATAAAAAAATCTAGTAGTTTCTACAATAAGGGATCAAAGGGCTTGGAATATGATATTCTGGAGGTCAAAGGAGTTAGGATTAAAACCAAGACTCTCTTTGGATTTTGTTTAAGGAGTGAATAACATATACACTCAATTCGGTATCTTACTCTACAGGAGAATAGGGGGGAAGAGGACAAGGGGAGGATGCTAGAAGGGAGAAATATTAGGGGAGAGGTATGTCAGAAGCAAACACTTTGAAAAGGGATAGGGTCAAAGGAGAAAATGGAATAAATGGGTGGTGGGATAGGAGAGAGGTAAATATAATTAGTCTTTCACATTATGACTACTATGGAAATGTTTTGCATGACTACACATGTCTAACCTATATTGTAATGCTTGTGTTTTCATTGTGGTGGGTGAGGAGGGAAGAAGGAACAAATCTTGAATTCAAAGTTTTAAAAACAAATGTTAAAAAAAATTGTTGTTACATGCAACCAGGAAATAAGATATATAGAAAATGGGGTACAGAAATCCATCTTATCCTACAAGAAAGTAAGGGGAAGGGATGAAGGAGGGGTATATGGGGGGATATAAGAAAGGGTAGACTGGAGGAAGGGGTAATTAGTATGTTTGCTATCTTGGGTTGGGGAGTAAGGGAAAAATGGGGAGAAAATTTGGAAATCAAAATCTCATGTAAATGAATGGTGAAAACTAAAAACTAAATAAATAAATTCTGGAATAAAAAACATTTAAAGAACAATTAATTACAATAGTAAAGAAACTATTTGCAAAAATAGGAGTCTTCCCAAATTACTTTTTATAATACAAATATGGTGCTGATACCTAAATTGAGAAGAATCAAAACAGAGAAAGAAAATTATAAACCAATTTCTCTAATGAATATAAATGCAAATACTTTAAATAAAATATTAGCAGTTTGCAGCAATTCATCTTGAGGATGATACACTATAATCAGGTAGAATTTATACCAGGAATGCGGGGATGGTTAATTATTAGGAAAACTATCAGCATAACTGACCATATGAACAACAAGCTAACATAAATCATATTATTATCTCAATAGATGCATAAAAATAATTTTACAAAATACAGTGCCCATTTCTATTAAAAAAACACTAAAGAACATATAAGTAAATGGAGTCTTCCTTAAAATAAAAGGTAGCATCTATATACAAACATCAGCAAGCATTATATGTAATAGGAATAAGCTACTTAAAATAATAAACAACTTTCTCAATATTGCAGGTTATAAAAAAACTCACATAAATCATTGACACTTCTATATATTATTAAAAAAGTACAACAGGAAGAGATAGAGAATCCCAATTTAAAGATACTGTAGATATTATAAAATTTTGGGGAGTCTACCTGCCAAAACAAACCTAGGAACTATATTAACAAAATTACAACACATTTTTCACACAAATAAAATCAGATCTCAATAATTGGAAAAAAAAATGTCAGTTACTCATGGGTAGGGGAAGTCAATATAATAACAATGACATTTCTACCCAAATTAATTTGCATATTCAGTACCACACCAATCAAACTACAATATAATAATATTGTAATAACTACAATAACAATATAAGGGACACAATTCAGATAACACAAGATTTAGCAGTTTCTACTTTAATGAATCAGAGGGCTTGGAATATGATATTCGGGGGGGGGGGGGGGGCAGTGCAAAACAGTTAGGATTACAGCCAAGAATCACTTACCCAGCAAAACTGAGTGTAAACCTTCAGGGAGAAAAATGGACAATCAATATAATGGAGGACTTTCAAGCATCCCTGATGAAAAGACAAAAGCTGCATACAAAATTTAACTTTAAAATACAAGACTCATAAGAAACAATAAAAAGGTAAACATGAAGGAATAATCAAAAAAGAGTCAATGCAGTTACAGTTTTTACATTCCTATATAGGAAGATTTTATACATATAAAATTTTAAGAACTTTATCATTATTAGGACAGTCAGGAGTATATACAGATATATGACATAGGTGTGAGTTGAATATGATGAGATAATATCTGAGGAACAAAATTAAGAGGTGAAAAAGAAGAATGTACTGGAAGGAGGAGAAAGGGAGAGGTAGAATAAGGGTAAATTATCTGACAAAAAAGAGGCCCCAAAGAGATTTTTGAGGGCAGGGGAAGATGGAAGAAACAGAAGGTGAGCACACAAACCTTACTTCACAGGAATTGGTTAAAAGAGGTAATAATATACACACTCAGTTGAATATAGAAATCTCCCTTATATAGGCAAATTGGGGGAAGGGGATAAGAGAAGGAAGGGGCTTAAACAAGGGAGGGTGGATTAGTGTAGGAAAAGTCAGAAGTAAAATACTTTTGAAAATGGACAGGGTGAAAGGAGAGAGGAAAGACAACTGGGGAAATTAGGATGGAGGGAACTACATAATTGGTAACCATTAATGTGAAAAAAAGTTTTACAGAGTTTCCCTGATAAAGACCTCATTTCTCAAATATATAGAAAACTTTGTTAAATTTATAAAAAATAAGAGCCATTCCTCTATTTATAAACGTTCAAAGAATATGAACTGGTAATTTTCAGGTGAAATAATCAAAAATACTTATAGTCATATAAAAATACTCTAAATTGCTATTTAATAGGGAAATGCAAATTAAAACAAGTCTGAACTACAAGTGACAGGTGTTTAATGGATGTGGGAAAATCAAGGCACTAATACACTGTTGGTGAAGTTGTATACTAATTCAACCATTCTGGAGAGGAATTTAGAATTGTGCCCAAAGGTCCATAAAACCAATCATACCCTTTGACCAAGCAATACCACTTCTAGGCCTATATCCCAAAAGAGATAAAAAATAAAAAGGAAACGTACCTATTTCTACAAACATATTTATAACAGTTTTTTAGTGATGGCAAAGAATTGGATATTGAGGATATTGATAATATTGATAATAATAAATGGATATTGATATCCATCAATTGCAGTATGACTGAACAAATTATTGTATATGATTGTGATGGAATGCTATTATGCTATAAGAGATGAAAAGCAGAATGCTCTCAAAAATACTGGAAAAACTTACAAGACATGATTCTTAGTGAAATATGCAGAACCAGGAGAGCACTACACACAGTAACAACAATATTGTATGTAGATCAACTATGAATAACTTAGCTATATATATATATATGTGTGTGTGTGTGTGTGTGTGTGTGTGTGTGTGTGTGTGTGTGTGTATGTATATATATACAATGATCCAAGAAAATTCTGAAGGACTTTTAATGGAAGGTGCTGTCCATCTCCAGAGAAAAAAAATTGGAGTCTGAATGCAGATTGAAGCATACTTTTTCTTTGTTTTATTTTTTCTTATTTGTTGGGGTTTATTTGTCTGTATTTTCTTTCCCAGTATGACTTAAATGGAAATGCATTTTGCTTGCCCACATATACATACCCTATGTCAAACTGCTTGCCTTTTCCATGGTAGCAGGAGAGTAGAGAGGATGGGAGAGAATTTGGAATTTCAAATTTAAAAAAAGATTTTGAAATTGTTTTTAAATGTTATTGAGGGAAAATAAAATATTAAATTAAAAAAAATTTTGTAAAGGAAAAACTTAAGTTTTTGTTATGTAAATTTCCTTACCTCGGTCTTTCATATTTTTGTTTAACAATAACCCTTTTTACCTTAATTACCTTGTAAAAAAAATTTTAACGCTACTATATTTCAACTGAACTTAGAGAAGTAGAAAGGATACTAATATTAGATTAACAAGGCTTGAATTCAAATCCTATTTTTGCCACACACTAGCTTAATCACATGACCAAGTCCCTCAACCTGTCTCAATCTCAGTTCTCTGACCTTGAAAATAAAGGAGGACTTTGGGTCAGTGGGATGTTATGAATGCTATCCCCCTTACAAAAATCTCCCAAGCAAACATTTAAAAGGTTTCCAAATGAACCAAGATCAGTAAAGGAAATCAAAATCAAGCAATTACATACAATTCAGGCCTGTGTTAGCCATGGATATTCTGATTGAAGACATGTGCAGGAGTGAGGAGTAAGAGGGAGAAAAAAAAAACCCGAAATCGCCTCTCTGCTAAGTGGGGCCTGAATTCATCAGGATCTTAATCTTTGATAAATCAGAGTCAAAACAAAGGATAAAGCCAGCTTCCAGTAGAGGATTATCCAATAAGCGTGAGACAGGTATCCATGAAGTCTGCATTAAGAAGTGCTCCATTGGGCCTGAAATGAACATAGTTTCTGATATTTGTTGACTTTGGTGGCTACATCAGTATATGAAAGAGAAAGGTGAAACAGGTACTTCAGGAGCCCTCCTAGAAGCTTGAAGCTAACATGATGATCTTCAATTTCCAGTCAGGATCTAAAAGGGCCTGTTAGGAACTTAGCAGTGGGCAAAGCATTCTCCCAATTGGTGCTTAAAAAAGTAAGAGACATGGATGAGGTCATTGCCTGACATGGGCCACCAGGAGTTGAAGGAAAAAAGCCAGGGTCTGGTGTGTTAGGAATACCTGGTCGCAACTCCAGAATCACTTTACTGTGGCAAGGCAGCTGGAAGAGCATGGAGAACAGAAATAAACCATCTCAGCCAGATCTGAAGAAGACGAATAGCAGCAGTCTTCAGACTATAAAATAAACAAAATCACAGCTTAATCAGTACATTAAGAGTTTGGGAGAGAGGAAAACCCAGGAAAACCTCAATCCAGGAATTGAGGCAACATAATTATAAAGAGGGAAAAAAAGCTAACTTAATTCAAGAAATAATGCTGAATTAAGAGAAATTCAAAGGTAAATCCCAAAGAAGAAAGTAACTTCACAGTAAGTGCAACTAAACCCACAGAAAAATAAGATTTTGAGGGGGAAATATGGATGGAGAATACTTAGTATAGAACAAAAAGTGAAAATGTGACCTAAGTAGTAGAATATGAAAAACAGAATCAAATAAATGTATTAAATAATTCAATAAAATAATAAGAAATATTACAAAGTAAAAAAAAAAAACTTTGAAATGAAGAGAAAAACTGTGTTATCAAAAATAACTGCCCTAGAAAACTGATTGAGGAGAAATAATTTAAGAATCATCTGACTCTATGAAAAAAATTATACAAAACTCTCTTTGTTCCTCCCCCAACTCTGTTTACCAAGTTCTGCATTTCAAGAAATCACAAAAGAAAACTGAACAGCTATATTAGAACCAGAAAGGAAGTGAAATTCCAAATTGAAAACACCTGTTACAATAAAAAAATCCACTTTCCAGATATAAGAAAAAAATACATGTGGTATTCTGAAGAAAACATTAAGTACCAAGGAATGGCAATAAGGATCACACAAAACTACTGCAATTGCTCTAAAGAAAAGGAAATCTTGGAACACAATATATTAAAAGGCAAAAGAAAAAGGCTTTCAACCAACAATGTTATGCTGAAAACTAAATAAAATCCTACAGAAATAAAAAGATCCTTAATTGAATAGAACATTTTCAAGTATTATTGGTGAAAAGACCAGCACTGAGTAGAATATTGAAAGCCTTACATGAGAGACAGGAGAAATTTAGACAAGTAAATTTATTTGAGCTCCTGGAAGGGGTTATGATATAATGATACAATGCTTACATTATGAAAGAGGGAGAAAAGACAAGTGTTTCTTCAGATTTCAAATGTTTTCACAGTTCATGGTAGTAAAGAAAGACTAGAAATCTTGGAAGGCTAGTATGTGCTTTTGCTCTCTTTTCTTGGTCTTAAGAAAAAAAGGAAAAGTGATGAAAAAGGAAAGACACTGGGGGAGAAATTAGAAAGAAAAGAAAGGAATTTTCTTTCAATTTATTTGTACTAGAATTTCAGTTTCCGTGGGAGAGGGTGTAGGAGAAGGTATAAGAAAAGGGAAGGGGGTTTAAGTCAAGAAAGGAGAAGGAAATTATGCAGCTGATTTGGAGGAGTTTGAGCTAATGGTGCAGTGATTTGAGAGGAAAATTTTGTAGAAATTTAGAAGAAATTGATGAAAATTTGAAGGTGTTCAATCTTTAGGTTCCAATTCTGGTCTAGATTCTACTCTTCATGAAAATGAAGTATGATCAGGGACAATTAAAGAGAGAATAAAAAAAAATTTATAGGTACCCCTGGGTAGCACAGTGGATAGAGAACCGTGCTTGGAATCAAGAAGATTTGTCTTCATGAGTTCAAATCTGATCTTAGACACTGAGCAAGTCATTTACACCTATGCTTCAGCTCTTCATCCATAAAAATTCAACTAGAGAAGGAAATGGCAAACCACTCCAGTATCTTTGCCAAGAAAACCCCAAGATGGTGTCATGATGAGTCAAACACGAATGAAATGTTTTAACAGCAGCACCAAATTTAAGCAGCCATGGCATAGTAAGGAGAGAACTGTCTTTAGATCTGGAAAGATCTGAGCTCAAGTTCTGTCTATGACACAATTTTTTTTGTGTATCCCTGTGTAAATCATTTAGTTTCTCAGTGCTTTAGGAAACTATCAGCTAAAATGGAGTTCTACGAAACCATTAAGTCCAAGATCATTTTAGCAAATGCAAATCAACAAAAATAGAATGGGGGTGGGTTGGGGATGTTCTAGATATCCCTGGGAGACCTATGAGAGAGCATAAGTACTATAGGTTCTCTAGGGAGAAAGTTCTTGCAGTTCTTGTGGACGAATGATTTCAGCCCTTTTGCATTTGGCCTATTTCTCCTCAGTTCTGAATAGATGCTTGTTAAATGAGGATGAATGGGGTTCTTTTGTGGTCTTTGAGTTTTAGCTGCAAATAGTAATAGTTTCATAACACATCATTCAACCTTTCCCAGAGGTTAAAAATGATACACTTAAGACTTTAGCACATTTGTCTACAGTATGAAGGATTTCAAGTGGAAAAGATCAGTTGACTTGTTTCTCTGAAACTGGTGGGGAAAAAATAGTGTTGTACATCTACCAAAGAATCTGAGCCTAGTGACATTTATAACATAAGCATTTGATTCCTAATGGAAACATCTTAGGCAGTATTTCATTTCTCCCAGTCACTACTTCCCTGCCATATATTAGGGTCCTTGTACTTTTCACATTACTTATTTCCTGAAAATCTTTAGAGAGGCTTGGGCTACATGGTTATAAAAAATTATTGTAATGCATTCTTTGTGCATATTAAATAAGCTCCCCAGACTGATAAAAGGTTGAAAAGCTATTATTCTTTATTCTTCAGTTTACTACAGCCCTAAAGTAATAGCCTTCTATTAAAGTTTATTGATTGCCTCCACTGTTAACTAGCAATTTGGTATATAAAAATAAAACAGAGAAATATGTTGTTTTCTTCCTTGTTTCTATTCATGGTGTTCTTCCCTAGCTAGTCTTAGGTTCAAAGAAATGCATGCTGAGATCCTTTTAAGAACTGATGATTTTACCAAAATGACTGGGTTTTGATAAAGCTCTGTGAATTCTTTTTTTTTATTTTAAAGAAAATATGACTAAAGAATCTTAAAAATCTATGTAATGCACACACACACACACAAACACATATGCACCCACAAAAAACCCCAGAGACACAGACACAGGCACTGAGACAGAAGTATGGGGAAAAGAGAGGCTAAAAAACAAACAAAAAACCCACATAGGTAAAGCAATGATAGGTGGAAACACAGAGAATAAGAAATAGACACACAAAGAGAAGCACACAGATCATGGAATCATATTTAGAGATGTAAGACACCTTAGAGACAATATAGGTCAACACCTCCTCATTGAATAGATGAGTAAACTGAGATCCAGAGAGGTTAAGGCCTCATTTAAGATCACAAAGATAGTAAATGACATAGATAATTTTTCAATAGAGGTTCCCTAATTCTGAAGAAAACACTGCGCATGCAGCCTACATTGAGAAATACTGAAACAAAAATGCATAGATTTAGTTATGCAAAAACAAAGAAATAGATGCAGATACTCATACAAACACAGGTACATATAGAACACATATGGAACATAAAGGGCTCACTTTCCCAGTGCATACTCATTTTAGCAGTTTAGGAACCCAGAGCCCAGCTTCTGGTCACTGTAAAGGCTCTAGGATTTGGCATGTTTTCCTTCTAATTTCATCTATCTTTAGCCCTCATCTAATATATTTCCCAATGCCAATTGACCAGTAATCTGTTCAGTATCAACTAACTATGATAAACACCAGCATATAATTTGATGAATTGATATTTCCTTAGTAATCAATTAACATCAATTAAATTGTCAAAGGGATAGATAAAATATTTTTAAATATAAGTAGAAACTCATGATTCAGAATGAGGACACTCTCCTCACCCCCACATCCTGCCAGAAAACACACACACACACACACACACACACACACACTTCATTCCTTGGGGGATTGGGCTAAAAAATAAAAATCCTACAACAAATATTCTGTTTACCAAGTTCATTTCCAAATGTAGCATAGCCCATGGATAAGTCAATACTTTGCTTGTAGGAGTCTCTACTGCTTGATTGACTCGCTGCTGGGCCAGGTCACACAGGATCTCTCTTTTTTTGCCTTTTGGAGGGGGGAAGGCTGAGCAATTGGGGTTAAGTGACTTGCTGAAGGTCACACCACTAGTTTTTTGTGTTAAGTATCTGAGGCCTGATTTGAACTCAGGTCCTCCTGACTCCAGGATTGGTGCTCAGGATCTCTCTTTGTGGCCACATTGGCTGCTCACTTGATTTAGCTATTGTGACTACAGAAGCTTCTGCCTAGATTCTGGACCATATTCAAGGGATCACTGGTGACTTATATGACATCCTAAGGTCATAAGATCATGATCTTGTCTGTTTCACCACTAATACACATTCACTCAAGATGAGAAAAGAACAAATATAAAGAGACAAAGAGAGGCACTATGTGTTCACAACCATGTGTTGGTCCCAGTGGGAGAGAGTCTGAGAATCCTCCCCTACTTAGGGTGCCACTCAATCCCCCCAACAGTTTTTCCTCCTTATAACCCCCAGGAATAAAGAGAGTTTCCATCTGGTCAAGCCATTTGTATGCATACTCAGTTATGGCTCAGCAACCAATTAAAAGGCTTTTCATCAACATGCAAAAATATGACAGGTAACAGTCATTACCTGGTCATGATCTGAAGTAGAAGCAAGGTCCTCCATTTACACTTTCTTGTAAGAAGATTCAATCATTCTCAGAGAGAGATTGCCAATAGGAAAAAAACGGTGCTTATAATTAAAGGGCAAGTGAGACTCTCTATTGGTCAAGTCTCGCATTACATATTTACAAACAAACAACCACTACTCCCAAATAATCAAACAGTAAAGCCTGCAGAACTAGTTTTTACTTTGCTCAAATATGTGACTTTAGGTGTTTGATTATCTGCCTGAAAATGAAGAGGGTTCTTATTTTTTCGAAATGATTGAGTTTTGGCTTACACCAATTGCACAAGTGTATTTTTGTCTCTCAGATTCCATCTTTCTTTCTGCTTTTTTCCCTCCCATCTCCTTTTTCTGCTTTTAACAAACAACAACCAAAAGCTGCCTTTTGTTTTTGTTGTGTTTACTTCCAGTCTCTGGACTTTTATCAGAAATGATGATCTCAGTGTTGAAATATCTGGGTGTTTTGGAAGTGGGAAGAAAGTGCTTCATTTGTATCTTTGTGTGAAATTCTGAAGAGATAAAAAAGGAACTACTATTACATAAAAAATGCTGGTGAAATGGTGTGTAGAAGTTAGGCTCAAGTAGGTCTTTGAGAAAGATAGAATTGTACTTAAGCTGCATTTTATAATCCCCAAACCAAGTACATAAATAAACACAAACTTCAGTATGGAAAGAATAGCAGTTGAGATACCCAGAATTTTAAATGAGACAAAATTCAAGGAACCTGTAGTAAAACTCAGAATTTCAAATAATTATAGAGAAATGAGTGGTTTAGGCAAAAAGATGAACTGTGTAAACTTTGATCTTATAACGATCATTGAGAATTGTCTTGAGGGATATAACTTATTTAACTTTGGCAGCTAGGTGGCATAGTACATAGAGTGACCTCTCCCAGAGTCAAGAAGTTCTGAGGTCAACTCCAGTCTCGCATATGTTCTTGTTATGTGACCCTGCACAAATCACTTAACCTCTGTTTAACTTAGTTTCTTCATTTGTAAAATGGAGATAATAATAGCATCTACTTCTCAAGATTATTGTGTGGCGAAAATGAGATAATAATTGTAAAGCACAGTGCCTGGCAAATAGTAAGTGCTATATAAATGTTAACTTGTAGCATTATTTTTATTATTAAAAAGGATAGGTAAAGGAGAGGTGGGGGAATGGCCCTAGATCATGACCAAGTCCCCTGCTCTCCTGCAACAGTAAATGCTAGAGCTTATTTCTTCCTTGGAATTGGGACTGGGTTCCCTACTCCATTTTGAATGACCCCAAGCTCTGTTTGCTGCCCTAGAACTGTGAACCAGAATTTCTTATGAGCAATAGAGTTACAAGTCATTTCTACCTATACCCAGTGCCACTAAAGGGTCCCCAATAATCTCTTTATGATCAATTGTCTGACCACTTTACAGTCCCCTGTCTGAGAGCTCCTGAATCTCCTACTGCTACTGCCACTATTATGAGGTAATACAGAGGTAATACTTCCATGATCTGAGTTATGCTGTCCTGGCTGACCACCCATTCTGATGTCACAAGCCTCTCTGCCAACTGCCCAAGTTGTCTGGCACTAGAAAAAGTCTCACCCTGACCTTTGTTGGTTCTGCCACTACAAAATATTATTTGAAGCATTATTTTAAAGTTCTTTTGGGGTGGTGTTGGGAGAATTTGTCTGCTTTGCTGCCTGTCATCCATCACCTTGACTCTACCTCATACAATGATATTCTATTAAGTTTATATTTCTTGATTTCAGTCATTTCCCAAGAGATGAGCTTCCACTTTGTTCCTCATTCTTTACCACAAAAAGTAGTGGTATAAATATTCTTGTACATATGAATCCTTTCACTTTATTTTTAAAAATCTCTGGAAGAATAAGTGTAGTAGTGGTATCCCTGAGTCAAAATGTATGCATAGTCTAGTGAATTTTTGCATTCAGTTCCAAATTGCTTTCCAGAATTGTTAAACCACTTCACAGCTCCACCAATAGTAAATTAGTGGGTCTATCATCCCACAGATGCTTCAACAATTGTCATATTATTTTTATCATATTTAACAATGTGGTAAGAATTAAGAAGGACTTCAGAATAGTTTTTTTAATTTTCATATTAGTGATTCATAATTATTTCAAACATTTTATATCTTCTTTGATAGTTTGTCTTTCTTCTTTTAAAAACTGCTTATTCATAATTTTTCACTATTCATCTAGTTTTGAACATTCTTTTTCTTAACAGTTTTCTATGTATCTTGAAGATCAGACTTTATTGGAAAAATTTACTGCAAAAATTTTTTTTCCAATTAATTATTCCCTGTCTAATTTAAGCTGATTGATTTTGCTCAGAAATTTTCTCTTTTTGTGTTATCTTTGTTTCTATGGTGTTATCCAAAATAATCCATTTCATTTTCTATGATCTGCTCTAAATCTTCAATGGTCAAGCACCTTTCTTTAACATATGATCATGAAAGCTATCTCTTCTATGTCCACTATTTTGTTTATGATATAACCATTTATAATTTGGTCTTATGTCCATTTAAAGTATATTCTATTAGATGTGTTATATATTGGTTTTAACCTAACTTCTGTCAAAATGTTTTTATTTCATTATTTCTCTTGAGATTCCTGATCTTTTGTCATATGGTTAACAAACTTTAAAATATTATATAAATGTCTGCAATGATGATGATGATGATGATAATGATGACGATGATGACTTTTGTTTTGTTGTTAAACTTTTATTTATGTATTACAAAAATTCACAGATTCTGCTCACTACTTAAGTGATCTCTTGAAAATAAATAAAAAAATTTTTCAAAGGTATAATAAAATCTCTAACAGAAAATTAACAGAAATCTCTTTTCTCTCCCTCCCGCTTTGAAACCAAATGGAGAAAAAAGAAAAGGAAAGTCAATTTCTCATAACAATTATGTATAGATAAGCAAAGCAAATAATCTTTTTTTCCTCCTCATTTCCTCCCCTCAAAGTGATTCCCTTTTACTGGTGCTTGCTGTTTGTCCTTCATTCTTGAAGAGGACCATGGCAACAGGGAGGTGATGTAATGACATGCAAGCAAATTGGATTTAAGTCAGGAATGGCTTTGCAAAGTCACCTGCTTCACTTTCTCCTCCAGAGCCATCTGTGTGCAGTGACCAAATATGGATGAGGACAATCAAAACAAATAATCTTAATAAATATTAGAAATACACATCTTATTCCATATCCTAGTCCAACACATTTTCTATACTAAATAGCACATTTTATTCTGTAAAGGATATCTCATCTCTCCTCTGGAATCTTTTTTTTTTTTAATTATTTTTCCCAATTGCCCATAAAAACAATTCTTTTACATTCTCTTTTCAAATTCTGAGTCACAGATTTCCTTTTTTCCTCCCTGCTTCCTCCCACCACAAAATAGATAGAAATTTGATATAGGAAATGTATGTATTATAAATGTAAAACATATTTTCATCTTAGCCATGTTATAAAAGAAAAGACAGACCAAAAAAACGTGAAAAATAAAATGAAAATAATAGTATGCTTTGATTTGCATTCAGATTATATCTCTTCTTCCTCTGAGGGTGAACAGTATTTTTCATTATGAGGTTTTTGGAATTGTCTTTGATCATTGTATTGCTGAGAACTGCTGCTCATTGTATAATATTGTTATGTACAATGTTATGATTCTGCTCACTTTGCTCTGCATCAGTTCATGTAAGTCTTTCCAGGTGTTTCTGGAGTTTTGATCATCATTTCTTTTAGCAAATAGTATCCCACTCCCAGAGCCAAAATGGAGGAGTTAGGCAAAAGCTTGGGCTCTTTGAAATTCCTCTCCAAACAACGTTGTAATAATGCCTCAACATCAAGTTGGGGACAATCAAGCATTTTTCTAGTCCAGAACAACTTGTAGGGTAAGCAGGAAAGGTCTGTCTCACTGACGTTTGAGCAGAGCAAACCAGCAGCACACTGTACCCAAGGGGGCAAGTAATTGTCCTTACAGCAGTAAGGCCCTGCCCCCAGGGTAAGCACCAATGACACCTCAGCCTCAGTCTTAGGAAAAGCAAGGAGGTAGTCCAAGAACCCTTAGGTAAACCTGCTCATCATTTATTAAAGCACAATAATATTCCATTGCAATCATATACCACTATTTGTTTAGTCATTCCCCAATTGATAGGCATCCCCCCAATATACAATTCTTAATCACCACCAAAAGAGCTATTTTAAATATTTTTGTACAAATAGGCCTCTTTTCCTTTATTAAAACTATCTGGTATATAAACTTAGTATAATATTTCTGGGTCAAAGAGTATAATCAGTTTTATAGCCCTTTGGGCATAGTTCCAAATTGTTCTCCATAATGTCAGTTCACAATTCTACCAACAATGCATTAGAGTCCCAAATTTTCTGACATCCCTTCCAATAGTTATTATTTTCCTTTTCTGTCTTATTAACCAATCTGATAGGTGTGAGGTGGTACCTCAGAGTTGCTTTAATTTTCATTGTTCTAGTCCATAGTAATTTAGAATATTTTTTCATGACTAAATTAGCTTTGATTTCTTCATCTAAAAATTTCCTCTTCCTATTCATTTGTATCAATTGGGGAATGACTTGTATTCTTATAAGTTTGACTTAGTTTTCTATATATTTGAGAAACATTGCCTTTATCAGAGACATTTGTTCTCACACACCTCTCACCCTGTCCCCACAGTTTTCCTCCTAATCTTTTTAGATTAGATCTAATATTTTATAAAAATCTAATATTTTTTTAAATTAATAGAGTCAAAATTATCTATTTCCTATCTCGTAATGCTTTCTTTGTCTTGTTAATCATAAATTATTTCCTTAGCCATAGATCTGACAGGTCAACTATTCCATGTTCCTCTAATTTGCCCACAGTTTTACCCTGTATGTCTAAATGACATATCCATTTTAACCTTATTTTGGGATATATTGTGACATGTTTCTATATCTCTAGTTTCAGTCAAACTGTTTTCCAGTTTTCCCAGAAGATTTTTTGTCAATAATAAGTTCTTATCTCAAAATCTTGGCTCTTTGGGTTTAATAAACACTAGACTGCCATGGTCATTTATTATTGTGTATTTTGTACCTAATCTCTTCCACTGATCTACCATTCTATTCCTTAATCAGTATCAGATTGTTTTGATGATTACCACTTCATAATGTAGTTTGAGATCTGGTATGGTTAGGCCACTTTCCTTCCCATTATTTTTCATGAGTTCCCTTGATATTCTAGACCTTTTGTTTTTCTGAGGTATGTTTTATTATTTCTAGCTCTATAAAATAATTTTGTTGTAGTTTGATCAGTATGGCTCTGAATAAGCAAATTAGTTTAGAAAGAATTATCATTTTTATTACATTGGCTCTGCCCACCTTAATAATTAATAAGCAATTAATATTTTTTCCAATTTTTTTAGATATAACTTATTTGGGAAAGCTTCTATTTTATTCTATATTACAGATAAAGCTTGTTGACGGTTTTAGATAGATATTATTTTAGAATTTAATCAAAGTTCCATTTATTTCTACATTTTCTAGTGCTTTAATAGGAACACATTTTATATCAAAAGCTTTTTCTGCATCTATTGATATAATCATATGATTTCTGTTGCTTTTGTTTTTTTTATATGGTCGATAATACTGACAGTTTTCCTAATATCAAACCAGTTCTGAATTTCTGCTATAAATCCCACCTTGTTGTAGTATATGATCTTTGTGATATGTTGTTGTACTCTCCTTGATAATGTTTTATTTAAAAATTTTGCATCAATATTAATTAGGGAAATTGGTATATAATTTTCTTTTTCTGTTGTTATTCTTCCTGGGTATCAGCAACATATTTGTGCTATAAAAGGAATTTGGAAGTACTCTTTCTTTGCCTAGTTTTCCAAATAGTTTATATAATATTGGAATTAATTGTTATTTAAATGTTTAGTAGAATTCACTTGTGAATCCATCTGGCCCTAGGAATTTTTTCTTAGGGAGTTCATATGATTTTCTATTCTATAAACTAATACAGAAATTATGATTCTTTAAAATAAATAATAAAATTAATCTTTATATTAATTTAGGCAGTATTGTAATTTTTATTGCAATGATAGGTCCTTGCCATATTTGGGCATGTATAGAAGATGACCTTGTTTTATTAGCTAATCTATATAAAAATGTTACCCTTGCCAGAAGTACTAATCAGTGCCGTTGAAATAAAAATTCCTTTAGCTTTAAGGACAAAAATAATTAGTTTATTAAACTTTTTCTTACAATAGCATTATAGGAATTTTCATGGGCACAGAGAAAGAGCCTAGAATTCGTGTTTTCTTTGTGAATATTGTTCTATTTGGGGACTAGTGGGTCTCCTTTCCCTTGATATTTATAAAGTGACAGGCAGATATCAAGGATAAGGATTCATTCAATTCTTCCAACTTTTGGTCTCAGTTTCTATCTTTCTTTCTCACTGGTTAGTTGAAATGTCAATCGTTATCAGGAGTTCCAGCTAGCCCATTTTAACAGCTCATTAAAACTATCACTTGCTGACCTGATGCTGATTAATAGCTAAGCCAGCCAGTAACATAGGGTGAAAAAAAAAAGACCATGGTAAACTTCACCTGTTTTTTGATATGCCCCATCACTATTCATGAGTCCACATTAGCCCAATCTCCCTATCATATGGCCCTAGGATATCGTCATAAAATCATTGAATCTTAATGTGAGAAGAAAACACAGAGGTAAATTAATTGAAACCATACGCAAATCATCAAATTCATCTGGAGTACTTCTGACAATTAGTCTTCCAGTCTCTGTTTGAAAAGTACTAAAAACAAGGGCTTCAGTATTCTCTAAGGCATTCCATTTCATTTCTAGACAGATTTAATTGTTAGGAAGATTTTTCCCCTTATTTTGAGCAGAAATCTACTATGTAGTAAGTGACATCTCTTTTGTCTTTTTTTTTAACTTGACACTTTTTGGTATTCTGGAGTCAAATGGAACATGTCTAATCAGTGCTTAGTAAGAGCCTGGCACCTAGTAGGCACTTAATAAATGCTAGGTGACTGATTCACTATTTCACATAATAGCACGATACCATGGAAAGTGTATTGCCTCCAGGGTCAGAAGATATGGATTTAACTCATCTCTCTCTCTCCATTTTCCTTTGGATAATTCACAAAGTTGATCCTTTGGAGATAGCAGTCTACCAATACTTTCAACTATACCAAGGAAACATCTGATTAAAAGTTAGGGTTTTTTTTTCTTCTTGTTTATCTATTTAAAGATTCAATATACATATTATCTTGATAAGTGTACTGCATGGAAGATGGTCTACAGGTAAAATTATTACAACTGAATATATAACCTTTCCAACTTAGCAAAACCTCTTTCCCTTATTCTATAACAGCAACACAGCTACTGGTTCCGATTTGATAATGAAAGAGGATTTTTCTTCTTATATACTTGTTGTTACTGCTTTTTTTTTAATGTAGCACTTTTTGTAGGAATAAAAAAATGGGAGTAGGAAGTAGAAAACTTTTTTTCAGAGAATTAGTAAATACATCAGATAAAAAACACAAAGAAGTAGGGGTAGAGTTATAAGAACAGAGAAAAAGTGAACTAAATGGAATATGGAAAAAATAAATTCACAGCAACTACAGCAATGTAAGGGGAAAGAACTACAGAAACAATAACATTTAAACTGAATGCTGTGTATAATGATAATAACAAAGCTTGGCCCTGAAGAAGTGTCATAAGAAAATACTTCCCTCCTTCTCGGGTATACATCTGGGGCTATGGAGGTGGAACACAGCATACATTGTCACACTTGAACGATGCGTTGTTTGCTTTTGCTTGACTTTTTTTCCTCTGTGTTATTCTATGTTATAGGATACTCACAATAGGGAGGGAAATATTGCTGCATGAAGGAGTTGTAAGATCAAAAAACATTTAAAAACAACAAAATATTTGCTTTTTCTGTCTGCAAGTGAAAAAAGAACTGTACAAGGCCTCATTCTGTTCCAGTTTTTCATTTCTGGATCCATCTCCTTGTCCATTTGCAGTTCTTGTCTTAAATTTGTGTATATTCCCTTAACTTGACAGTGTATATCCTATCTCCAGAGCTTTGTATAGTCAGTTCTTTATGCCTAGAATGCATTCCCTTCTCACCACATGTTCTTAGAATCTGTAACTTCCTTGCCTTAGATGCTACCTCCTAGGATCTCAAAGTATAAAGAATTATTCTTCAGAAGAAGCACCTCCAGTCCCCCTCTTCCTGACTCCTTTCTCTTTACTCTATGACTCCTTATTGGTATTATTGGTACACATAAGCTCCAGTTTGTTGCATTAGTTATGGCTCTTTAGATCCATAGTATGAGATATGTTGGATAAGTTAATACTTTCATGTGGAAGGCCTTCTTTAAGGCTAAGATTCTAAACCTAATTCTGGACTTAATTCAGTAAGCAATAGGGAACACTAAAGTTTTTTTTTCAGCAGAATAGTAACAAGACCAGATTTGTTAATGAAAAAGATGATTCTAATTATCAATATGAAAAACAGATTAAGGGGAAGAGGAGGAGGAGAGCAGACTGAAACTACCCCTATATTTCTTTTATTAAGCATTAATCAGATCTCCTTCATTCAAGTTGATCATTTTCTTTTAAGTAAAGAATAGCATGACATTGTGTTTTTTTTTCACCAATGACTCTCCTTGATCTTTGCCAATGGCTTTGGAGTGAGAAGCCAGATGGTCCAGCCTGCTTCTGCATCACTGTAAAGAAAAAGAATGGACAACAAATAGACAAGTTGACTCAGGACACAATTAAACTTTGCTCCTTGAAAGAAAATCCCCAGAAACCTCTATCCACTCATATTAGAACTGAATCCAGACCAGACAACTTGGCCTTGGTCATGACAAAGGACAAAGAAGAAAAAAAATAGAAATTCAAAAGCTTTCACTTTATTGAGGAGACAGACTTCTTTTTGAGTAGGCAGCAGGTTGCCAATAAGAATGGATTGTTCTGTATTGTGTTGTATTAATAGAGATGAGACAAATAGCTTGGATAAAATAAGCTCAAACCTTAAAGTTTATCCATAGTAGAACCATATCCAGGCAGTCTCATTTTTTATTTTTTAAAGATTTAAGGAAAGTTCATTTTAAAAGCATCTCAACTTGATTCTTTCTGTCACTTGGCAGCTAGTCTGAGAGAACACAAACTCCAGTCTTTTGGGTGGTACTAAACCAATAAAAATGAACAAACCTCAAGTGGGTATTATGTGTGAAACACCAAGAAGTACTGCACTTACCTGCTGGTGCCTACAGAATGGTAGGGGGATGAAATATCTACACAGATAACTATAATGCAAGGCAAAATATAACAAGGACATGAAAAGAATTGTTGTTCAGTGGAAAGTATGATGAACCTGAAATCAGGGGCCATTAGTTTGAATCAAAGCTTCAATATATTACACTGTGTGACCATCTGAAAGTCAATTAACCACAATCTACCTAATAGGTATAAGACATAATATTTCTACTTTTATTTCAAGGGGTTTTAGTGAGGAAAATACTTTGTAAATTTTGACATTGTCCTCTCATGATCCCTAGATTCCTTCAAGTCTCAGTTAAAATACCACCTTTTCCAGAAAGCTTTCCTTTATTCTCCAGTTGCTAGTGATCTTTCCCAATTTCAGACACTCAGACATACTGCAGGTTCAATTCCAGACCACTTACAATAAAGTGAGTCACATCAATTTTTTGGTTTCTCAGTGAATATAAAAATTGTTTATACTATACTGTAGTCTATTAAGTATGCCATAGCATTATGTTTTTAAAAATGTATGTACTTAATAAAAAAGTACTAGACTGATAAAGAAAAAAAATTACTGCTAGTCATCATCTGAGCTTTTAATGAGTCCTAATCTTTTTACTGTTGGATGGTCTTTCCTCAGTGTTGATGGCTACTGATTGATCTTGATGGTGGTTACTGAAGCATGGGGTGATTGCTACAATTTCTTAAAATAAGACAATGAAGTTTGCTGTATGGATTGACGCTTCCTCCCACTTGAACACTTAGAGATCATTTTAGGGTTATCAACTGGCATAATTTCAATATTATTATGTCTTAGGGAATGGGGAATCCCAACGAGAAGGAGAAAAAAACAAGGAAATCACAATTGATGGAGTAATCAGAACACATATATTTATCACCTAAGTTTGCTATTAATATGGGAACAGTTCTTGGTGCCCAAAACAATTACAATAGTACCATCAGAGATCACTGATCACAGATCATCATAAAAGATGTAATAATAATGAAAAAGTTTGAAATATTGAAAGAATTACCAAAATGTGACACAGAGACATGATGTGAGCACATACTGGTGGGAAAAACTCATGCTGATGATCCAAGGTCGCCACAAACCTTCAATTTGTAAAAAAAAAAAAAATCAATGTCTGAGAAATGCAATAAAGTTAAGCACAATAAAATTAGGTATGCCTATACTTTGTAGATATTTATTTATTTATTTTTCTCTGTATATACTGTTTCCCCTCAATATGATGTAAGCTTTTTGCAGACAGGAATGGTTGCCTTTTCATCTTGTATTGCCAGTATATTTAATAACAAATATTTGTTGAGTTACTGAATGAATTAATATAAATTTGTTTTGTTCTATAATAACCCTTCTGGGAATATATCCCCAATTTTCACTTAATTGGCAGAGTGGCATCCTGGAGGGTATCTACTACTTCTCTCCTTGGGGTTCTAAGGATCATTGGAGGGGCTTGGGTTTTCTAGTACTGTTGCTAATGAGTCCCCACTGGTCAGCAGTCAGATTTAATTAACTTTTAAGAGAGGCATTTTTATCAATTTTTGGCCTGTTGATCTAAAAATGTCCTCTTTTCCTTTTTTTGATGAAGACATGCTAATCTTTCTAATAGTTGGTTAAGGGTGAGATGTTAACATCCCTATAAAGAGAGGTAACAGGAAACACATCATTCACATTTATTTGGACTGTTGTTTATTTTGCTGTGCCAAGATTTTACGTTGTGTAGTATTGCATAGGGATTAATTGTTCTAAATGTGTTCTTCCCATTAAGTTTTGATGTCAGGATTTCAGTGTGTCTTAAAATACACAGCCTCAGCTTTCTCTTTGATAGATTTACACTCAATGTATCTTGCCTCGAGATGAAGAAAATCTCTGTATGTATTGCCTTTACCTATTGGTTCAATTTTATCTTTGGATTCAAGCTCAAAGCCTTCAGTCTTTATGCTTCTTTGCCATGTTAAGAATGTTATACTTGTTAAGAATTTTATACTTGTCAAGTCCAAATAGCATTTTGATATTGTTGGAGAAAAGTTTTACTAGATAGAATAGCTGTTTAATGTGTTTTTTGTGGAGTCATATAACTTGAAGTCATTCATGTATGTCAAGTGATTAATAAAATGTAATAAATAATATAATAAAAAAATTTTAAAAAGAGGAAGCATGGCTTCCTCTTTGACTTGAAAGTCATACTCTATTCTATTCAAGAGCAGTGATGATAATGAGCTTAATGGCAGGCAGAACCAGAGCAATAGGGGTAGGGATTGAATTTGTAATTTCATGGACATATAAAACCCAGGTGAAAAATAATCTGCTTCCAATGCAAGTTGGTACCTCTTATTCAACTTAAAGTCTTAGAGTGTTTCCTAGTAGGAAGGAAGAACATGTGTCTACTTAAGGAGAGGTGAACCAAATCAGGTGAGAAAGGTATAGGTCAAGCTTCCTATATAAATCAAAGAGGGATTAGGTCCATGAATAGCCCATGATAGAATTCTAGACTGACAAAATAAGGAAATCTGACCTTACCATGAAAAAAAAAGAATGGTCTGCGTGAGACAATTAAGCAACAAGTGTTTATCAAGCACTTACTATGACCTAGGCAATATGCTAAAAGCTTAGGGTGAGGGAATAAAAAAAAATAAAAAAGAAAGAAGTTTGTGAGTTACACACACACACACACACACACACACACACACTCACACACACGATGTTTTGGTAAGATATAGGTTGAAAGAGAATGTCTCAGAGATATTTTCTACTTTGAGATTCAGTGATTCTCCTTATATTAAGTATGTTCCTGCTCCTTTCTTCCTACCTTCCTTCTCTGAGGCTTTGGAAAAAAAATATTAAAAAATAAATAAATAACCAGCTGGCACAGTTACCATTTATGTTGATGTCAACATCCCTACAAAGACAGGTAACAGGAAAATACCCCTCCAGGGGGCCTATTCAGGGAGCTCAGCAGGCCCTCTCAGTAATTACTGTGGCCTAGTTAGTTCCTAGGAAAGGGGATTGGTTGTGGGGGGGAAGGGGTAGGAAGGGGGTGTGTGATAAGTCCAGCACTAGATCTTATGCTTTTTTTTCTTAATAGGTGAAGTTGAACCTAAAGCACTGTAATTTTAATCAAATCGTTCCCATCTGCACATAGTGTCTTGTAGAAGTTGAAGATTTAAGTGTATGTTGTAGGGTTTGTTGAATTGTTCCATGGGGGGGAAGGGAGGGTGGGGCGGAGAGATGGTAATTATGTTACACTTAAAGGTATTTCTGTTGGCAGGGAAGGATATTTTTTCTCCTTCCTCTTTTTCCATCTTCTGTACCTCCCCTCCCCCTAACTTTTTCTCTAGTTAGAGGGAATGATGATGTCAGACTGAAAAGGAACCGAATCCTGAGAGCAAAAGGCAGAGGTGATCTGGAAGGGAGAGGGGAAGAGAAAAGGATGAAATTGCCTGCAGAATGAAACATTCTGTAGAAAGATTGAATACTTAGTGGGGGAAAAACACACCTCTTCCCCAAGATCAAACTGAAACTAACTCAATATTGATATCAATATCTAAGGTATATATAGAAGTGCATATGCATGTATACATTGGCTGTATATACATGGTTAAATATATACTATAAATATATGTGTGTATATATTTATTTATCCTGCATGTATATACACATGCACATGTATACATATATTGTGAGTACATGTATGAAATTAACTATAAATGTGTGTACATCTATCATTCATGCATACATAAATGTAAATATGGAACTACAAATATATACATATTGTATATATGTGTATGTGTGTATGTATATGTGTACATGTGTATCCCACCATATGAACAGAGTACCATGCTAACAAAGGAGGAAAACAAAATGGGGGAAAATAAGGGCAGGGATGATATATACATGTATGTGTAAACATATGCATATATATGTATACATACATATAAATACATATTTATATGCATGCATACATATATTGATCTAGGATCATAGACTATAAGGTACCTTCCAAATTTGAGTCTATGTTCCCAGATCAATAGATAAGTGATTTTCATGATTTGCAAACTTGAAAGCTCTATATCCATGTTGATTATAATGATTATATTATACATTCTATGATTCAAAGGACCTTACTTACAATCCTGACATTTTTGTCATATTATCCTGGTGCCTCTTCCAATTTTGACATTCTCCACATTTATGATTATAGACTTTAGAAGCCATGGATCAGGTAATCCCTGAAACAGATTCTAGAATAGAAAGGGAAGTAAAAAGAGTATCTGACTATAGAAAAAGTGACCAAAAAGTAAGGAAAATGATTCTTAACTAGCTATTAAACTTAAAAGAACTTATGCTTGTAAATGTTATAAGAAAAGCACTGTGCTAAGTACTTGGCAAATGTAATCTCTTTTCACAGTCAAAATAACCTTTTGGCAAAGTTGTACTATCATTTCACTCAGAGTACCAAGGCCCACATATTTGCAATCCTCTTTGAGAGCTGAATTCAGTCATTTTCCAAGCCACAGAAGAAAATTAACATCATCACCTTATGATCTCAACATGATGTTGACCTAAAAATCAGGCCTCGCCTGATATGCCACTTGTGGTCAGAATTTCTTTCGGTTGTTTCCAAAAAAGAGAACCACTCAAAAAAAATGGAGAGACTGTTTTGCTGTTTTCTTTGCATCTCCAGCATTTAAAAAAATATCTGACACATAGTGATTACTTAATAAATGCTTCTTGATTATAGATTTATTACTGCCAAATGTGTTTTTTGCTTAATGGGCAACTAGCACTAGACAACTCTTCTGAACCTTTTTTTTTTCCCTTCCATTTTTTGCATCATGAATCCCCTTGGCGGTTTGGTGGACTATGGACTACTCATAATAATGTATTTGGATGAATAAAATAAAATACATAGTGTTACAAAGCAAGCTAAATATATTGAAACACAGTTATTAAAATATTAAAGAGGAAATTCATACACAGCTTAAAATCTATAAAAGGAACCTTGTATATCAATGAACCTAAGGTTAAGAAGAATGACACTAAAGTCAGTTCCTAAAAAAAATGTCTCAGGAATATTGTGAATAAGTCAACCTTTAGTGGGAGATTACAGATTTTAACAGCACTTCTTAAACATGGGTCATGACCCCATTTGGATTGTGTAACTGAATGTGGCCACACTAATAGGTTTCTGAATACGCATCGATTGAAAATTAATTCAAACTCAAACATGGAATGAATTCAAGGTATTTCTAACAGTGCTTCCCCATGTTGCATCATGCAAATTCATTGCAGCCTTGCGTCTGAACACATGACATTCTCACTATGCACTGAGCATGCTATCATGCCACAACAACGCTAATGAACACTGTCCAGAAAAACCTTGGCTCAGATTTAATACTATTATATGTTATGAATTGCAGTGATTTTACTGTACATACAAAATCACTAAATGAATTTTAGTTTGGGATTAGGACAAAATTTCCAATAATTTTTGAAATGGCCCTAAAAATACTTCTGCCATATTGTCCCATGTATATATGGAAAGCAGCATTCTCACCACTGATGATAATAAAATCAAAAATCGATCAACTCTTAAAAATGTTGAAGATGCTTTGCACATTGCAGTATCAAATATTATGTCAAAATTTAACTTTTTATGTAAATATAAACAAGCACATTCATATCAGTAATATGCAAATTTGTTGTCTTTAATAAATGGAAAAATTATATGCATACCAAAGAATTGGGTTTTTTGTTTTGTTTTGTTATTTCCTTCAATTTTATTTTATTAAATTTATCTACTTTTAGTTTGCAACATTCATTCCCTTCAGTTCCTAATTTTCTCTCCCTCCCTCTCCTTCTCCCTCCTGTCTCTCCCCACCCCCAATCCCTAGCAGTATGCAATCCTGTATAGGCTCTATAAACATCTTCACATTAAGCATGTCAGGTTTTTAAAGAAGAATTATGATCAATGAAGGGAACAACAAGAAAGAAAAAAGGAAACAAAACTGGACACAAAAGAGAGAAAGTATTTTGCTTCACTCTGTATTCAAACTCTGTATTTCTTTTCTCTGGATGTGGATATCCTTTCTGTCATGAGTCTTTTGGAGTTGTCTTATAACCTTTGCATTGCTGAGAGGAGACACATATGATGTGTTCGTAATTGTGCACAAAGACCTCCTGGTTCTGCTCTTCTCACTCAGCATAACTTTATATGAGTCTCTCCAGGTTATTATGAAGTCTGTCTGCTACTCATTTCTTATAGTACAATAATATTCAATTACATTCATATACCAAAACTTGTTTAGCCATTCCCCAATTGATGGACATCCCCTTGATTTCCAAATCTTAGCCACCACAAAAAAGTTGCTATAAATGTTTTTGTGCAAACAGGTCTTCCTCCCATTTGTATAATTTCTTTAGGATACAGTCCTAGAAGAGCTATTGCTGGGTCAAAGGGTATAGACTTTTTTATAGCCCTTTGGACATAGCTTCAAATTGCTCTCCAGAATGGTTGGAGCAGTTCACAAATCCACAAACAATGCATTAGTGTTCCAATTTTTCCACATCCTCTCCAGCATTTGTCATTTTCCTGTTTTGCTATCTTAGCCAATCTGACCAGTGAGGTGTGGTAACTCAGAGTTGTATTGATTTGCATTTCTCTAATCAATAGTTTTTTAGAGCATTTTTTCATATGTTTACAGATATCTTTAATTTCTTCCTCTGAAAACTGCCTGTTCATATCTTTTGACCATTTATCAATTGGGGAATGACTTGTAGTCTTATAAATTCGACTCAATTCCCTATATATTTTAAAAATAAGAATTTTATCAGAAACACTGGTTGTAAAAATTATTTCCCAATTTTCCACTTCCCTCCTAATCTTGGTTACATTAACCTTCTTTACACAAAAAAATTTTTCAATTTAATGTAGTCAAAATTATCCATTTTGCATTTCATATTGTCCTCTATCTCTTCTTTGGTCATAAACTCCTCCCTTCTCCATAAATCTGAGAGGTAAACTATTCTTTGTTCTCTCAGATGGCTTACAGTCTCAGCCTTTATATCTAGTTCATGCACCCATTTAGATATTATTTTGGCATACGATGTAAGATATCGGTCTATGCCCAGTTTCTGCCATACTGTTTTCCAGTTTTCCCAGCAGTTTTTGTGAAGTAATGAATTCTTATTCCAGAAGCTAGGGTTTTTGGGTTTGTCAAACAGTAGATTATTATTGTCATTGATTGCTGTGTCTCATTCCACTACCACTCTATTCCTCAGCCAGTACCAAGTAGTTTTGATGAGTGCTGCTTTATTGTACAGTTTAAAATCTAGTATGGCTAGGTCACCTTCCTCAGCATTTCTTTTCATTAATTGCTTTCATATTGTGGACATTTTGTTCTTCCAGGTGAATATTGTTACTTTTTTTCTAGCTCTATAAAATAATTTTCTTTTGGATTTATTGGTATGGCACTAAATAAATTAATTTAGGTAAAATTGTAATTTTTATTATATTAGCTTGACCTAGCCACGAGCAACTGTTGTTTTTCCAATTATTTGGATCTGACTTTATTTGTGTGAAATGTGTTTCATAATTGGGTTCATATAGTTCCTGGGTTTCTTTTGGCAGGTAGATTCCCAAATATTTTATAGTGTCTACAGCAACTTTAAAAGGAATTTCTGTTTCTATTTCTTGCTGTTGGATTTCATTAGAAATATATAGGAATGCAGAGGATTTGTGTGGGTTTATTTTATATCCTGCAACTGTGTTAAATTTATTTGTTATCTCAAGTAGTTTTTTACTTGATTCTCTATAATTTTCTAAGTATATCATCATATCATCTGCAAAGAGTGATAGCTTAGTCTCTTCTTTGCCTAAATTAATTCCTTTGCTTTCTTTTTCTTCTCTTATTGTTATAGCTAACATTTCTAGTACCAAATTGAATAAGGGGGTGATTATACACATCCAAGTTTCATCCCTGATGTTATTAGAAATGCTTCTAGCTCATCCCCATTACATATATTACTTACTGATGGTTTAGATAGATGCTACTTATTATTTTAAGGAAGACTCCATTTATTCCTATACTTTCTAGTGTTGTTTAATAGTAACAGGTGCTGTCGTTTATTAAAGGCTTTTTCTGTATCTATTGAGATAGTCATAGGGTTTCTACTAGTTTTATTGTCGATATGATCAATTATACTAATAGTTTTCCTAATACTGAACCATTCTTGCATTCCTGGAACAAATCCTAATTGATCAAAATGTATTATTCTCATGATAAATTGCTGTAGTTTTTTTTAAATACTTTAATATTTTTGTAATTATATTCATGAGGGAAATTGGACTATAATTTTTTCTCTGTTTTGGCTCTTCTCAATTTAAATATCAGTACCATATTTGTGTCAAAAAATATTTTGGTAAGAGTCCTTGTTCTCCAATTTTCCCAAATAGTTTATAAAGTATTAGAGTCAATTGTTTTTTAAATGTTGGATAGAATTCACTTGTAAAACCATCTGGCCCTGGAGATTCTTTCTTAGGGAGTTCATTGATGTCTTAATCAATTTCTTTTTCTGAGATGGGGTTATATAAGTATTCTACTTCCTCTTCAGTTAATCTGGGCAATATATATTTTTGTAAATATTCATCCATTTTGCTAAGATTATCAAATTTATGGTCATACAATTGGGCAAAATAATTCTTAATGATTGTTTTAATTTCCTCTTCATTGGAGGTTAATTCATCCTTTTCATATCTGATACTGTTAATTTAGTTTTCTTCTTTCTTCTTTTTTATCAAATTGACTACAGGTCTATCAATTTTATTGAGTTTTGGGGACAGAGTGAAGATGGTGGTGTAGAAGCAGGAAAACTCCTGAGCTTCCTCCACAACCACCTCAAATACCTATAAAATATAACTCTAAACAAATTTAGAGTTACAGAACCCACAAAATGACAGAGAGAAACAAAACTGCCACTGAAGGCAGCCTGGAAGGCAGACAGAAAGGGTTCATAGAAGCACTCTGGGAGCTGAGCACTGCCATATGTGAGCCAGCAGTTTTAGCCCCAGGGCAACCTCAACCAGTGGCTGCAGTGAACTTTTGTAGAGTGGATGACCAGCAGCAATGACAGTTTACAGAATTATCAACCCATAAATGCCACAGAAAAAGTGAGAACTCAGTGTAGAGCTCTGTTGGAACTGCGGGAGATGGAGTAGAGGATTCTCCCCTGCCCCCAGAGCTAGAAGGGGTAGTGGTGTAGTGGCCCTGCAGCCACCTCCATGTGGCTGCTTTAGAGCTCCTGACCTGCAGATCATAGGGGGGCCAAATGACCATTCAGAGGGTAATCACTCTTGCTTAAATCTGCCTGGATCTGGATTGTGGTTTTGGGTGGTGGTGCTGAAGTGTGTGATCAGAGAGCCAGAATTTGTGGGGCTGCAGAGACAACACCCTCCTAATAGCTCCAGCAGCTACAAAAACCCCAGTGATTTGGGACAAAGATGGCCCCTCTAGAAGCAGAGTTCTACTGTGGCAAAGAGCTCAAAAATCAAGTAACTGAGTGGCAACATGAACAAACAAGGAAACAAAACAAGCATAGCAATCATACTTTAGATTTCTATTTTGGGGACAAAAAGGATCAAAGCATGGAATGGGAGGAAGACAATGAAATCAGAACTCCTGCACCAAAAGCTTCCAAGAAAAATATAAACTGATTACAGCCATGTAGGTGGAGCTCAAGAAGGATTTTGAAAATCAAGCAAGAGAAATGTACAAAAAAATTGGGAAGAGAAATGAGAATGATTTAAGAAAATCATGAAAAGAGAGTCAATAACCTGACTTAAGAAAATAACACCTTAAAAATGGATTAACTGAAATGGCAAAAGAGGCCCAAAAAGCCAATGAGGAGAAGAATGCCGTAAAAAGCCAAATTTGCCAGATGGAAAAAAATTTCAAAAGCTCACTGAAGAGAAAAATTCCTTCAGAATTATATTGGAGCAAATGGAAGCTAATGACTTTATGAGAAATCAAGATACTACAAAACATATACAAAAAAATGAAAAAAATAGAAGACAATGTGAAATATATCATTGGAAAAACCACTGACCTAGAAAATTGATGCAGCAGACATCATTTAAAAACTATTAGGCTACCTGAAAGCCATGATAAAAAAAAGAACCTAGAAATAATTCTTAAAGAAATTCTCAAGGAAATTTGCCCTGAAATTTTAGAACCAGAGGGTAAAATCAAAACTGAAAGAATTCACCCATCACCTATTGAAAAAGATCCCAAAAAGAAAACTCCTAGTAATGTTATAGCCAGGTTCTGGAGTTCCCAGATCAAGTAGAAAATATAAGCAAAGAAGAACAAACAATTTGAATTTTTGTGGAAACAAAATCAGGATAACATAAGATCTAGCAGCTTCTACATTAAAGGATCAAAATGCTTGGAATATGATATTCCAGAGGTCAGAGGAGCTAGGATTAAAACCAAGAATCACCTACCCAGAAAAACTGAGTATAATGTTTCAGGGGAAAATATGGTCATTCAATTTAAGAGAGGACTTTCAAGCAATCTTGTTGAAAAAAAAAAAGAGTTGAGTAGAAAATTTGACATTCAAATACAAGAAGCAAAAGAAACATGAGAAGGTAAACAGGTAAAAGCAATCATAAGGAACTTATCAAAGTTGAACTATTTGCATTCCTACATGAAAAAATGATAATTGTAACTTATGAAACATTTTTTAGTATGAGGATGATTGAAGAGAATATCAATGTATATATGTATGTATAGTATACATACATATATATTTCTATATAGGAGAGTATATGTGTGTATACATACATATGTGAGGGTGTGCATATATGTGTACAGGTATACATAGACAGAGGGTACAGGATCAGTTGAATTGGAAGGAATGACATTTATTTTTTTTGCATTTTTTTTTTATTTTTTAGTTAACATCATTCGTTTCCACAAGATTTTGAGTTACAAATTTTCTCTCCATTTTCCCCCTACCCATCACCCAAAACAGCAATTCCACTGAATATCCCCTCCCCCAATCTGCTCTCTCCTATATCTTCCCCCATGCCCCTCCAACTTACCAGTAGGACATGGTGGATCTCTATGCCCCAGTGCCTGTATAGCTTATTTCCCAGTTACATGAATAATATATATACTTTTAAAAAAACATTTGATTTTAAACCTTTGGATTCCCAATTCTTTCCCTAGTGCCTTCATCACCCACTCTTACTGGGAAGATAAGCAATTCAGTATGGTTGTACATGTGTAGTTGTGCAAAACATTTCCATAGTGGATATATTGTGAAAGGCTGTGTTTTCCTCCATCCCATCCTACCCCCCACTTGTTCTATTTTCTACATTGATCCTGTCCCTTTTAAAAACTGGTTGCTTCCAACTTCCCTACCCCACAGCCTGCCCTCCCTTCCTCTCATCTCCTGGAGGGGGAGATACCTTAATTAGTATGTATGTCATTCCCTCCCTAAGCCAAATTAATTGAGAATAAGGTTGACTCATTCCCTTTTGCCTTCCTGTTCTTCCCCTCCATTGTAACCATTTTCCCTTACCTCCTCTATATGAGATAATTTACCCCATTCTATCTCTCCCCATCTCCTCTCATTATATTCCTCTCTAACTTCTTAATTTCACCTTTTAAGTATCATCCCTTCCTATTTAACTAGTCCTGTGCCCTCTGTCTATATATACCTGTACACATATATACACATGCTCACATATGTATCCATACACCCCTATGCCCTTTTATATAGACATGTATATGTATGTATACATATATACACACATATGTATGCGTTTCTATTCCCTTCAATTATTCTCATACTGAGAAAAGTTTCATAAGTTACAATTATCATTTTTCCATGTAGGAATGCAAGTAATTCAACTTTGATAAGTTCCTTATGGTTGCTTTTCCATGTTTACCTTCTCATGCTTCTCTTGCTTCTTGTATCTGAATGTCAAATTTTCTTTCAACTCTGTTTTTTTCATCAAGAATGTGCAAAAGTCGGGAGTAGAAGCACAACCCTCCTGCAGGCTCCAGCTTCCACCCTCCCCAATCCATGTAAAAAGGGGACTCTAAACAAACTTTGGAGCTGCAGAACCCACAAAATGACACAGAGAAGCTAACCTCTGGCTGAGAACAGCCCGGCAGGCCGGCAGGAATCAGCCAGCGCAATGATCTGGGAGCCACCGAGCCCAGCACCAGGCCAAGGCTTTAGCCCCAGGGCGGGCCTGACCAGCCTCCAGCCAGAGGGACTCCAGATCAGCAGCAGCTGTGGGCGTTTCCAGATTTATCAATACATAGATGCAAAGGACAAGGTGAGAGGCCAGTGCAGTCTGGACTTTGGGACCCAGTAAGTGGAAGTGCATGGCTTTTACCCCCGGGGCAAGAAACCGCTGAGACGCCTGCACAGACTGCCAGCTTCACATGGTGGCTTCAGCTCCTGGCCTGCAGAGTGTAGGGGGACCAAGCACCAGTCTGAGGGGTAATTGCTCTTGCTTTAACCTGCTTGGATCTAGATTGCAGTCTAGGGTGGAGGTCCTGGGGTGTGTGTCCAGCTTGCCAGAGCACGTGGAGACCTCAGAGAGGGCACCCATCTAATAGCTCCGGCAGCTGAGAAAACCCCAGCGTTTGGGACGAAAACTCCCCTGTCTGGTGGCAGAGTCCTACTGTGGCAAAAAGCCCAAAAGTCAAATCATTGAGTGGCAAAATGAGCAGGCAAAGGAAACAAAGCAGACAGAAGATTCCAACATTACACTCCTATTTTGGGGATAAGAAGGAGCAAGGCATGGAACAGGAGGAAATCAGTGAAGTCAGAACTCCTACACCAAAAGCTTCAAAGGAAAATACAAGCTGGTTACAGGCCATAGAGGACCTTAAGAAGCAGATAAGAGAAGTGGAGGAAAAATTGGGAAGAGAAATGAGAACAATGCAAGAAAATTATAAAACGAGAGTCAACAGCCTAACTGAAGAAAATAATACCTTAAAAAACAGACTGACTCAAATGGCAAAGGAGGCTCAAAAAGGCAATGAGGAGAAGAATGCCTTAAAAAGTCGAATTTGCCAGATGGAAAAAGAATCTCAAAAGCTCACTGAGGAGAATCATTGCTTCAGAATTAGATTGGAGCAAATGAAAGCTAATGACTTTATGAGAAATCAAGATTCTGTTAAACAGATCCAAACAAATGAAAGAATAGAAGGCAATGTGAAATATCTCATGGGAAAAACCACTGACCTGGAAAATAGATCCAGGAGAGATAATTTAAAAATTATTGGACTGCCTGAGAGCCATGACCAAAGTAAGAGCCTGGAAAGCATCCTCCAGGAAGTTCTCAAAGAAAACTGCCTTGATGTTTTAGAACGAGAGGGCAAAATAGAGGTTGAAAGAATCCACCAATCACCTCCTGAAAAGATCCCAAAAAGAAAACTCCTAGGAATATTATAGCCAGGTTCCAGAATTCCCAGATTAAGGAGAGAATATTACAAGCAGCCAGGAAGAAACAATTTGAATATTGTGAAAACACAATCAGGATAACCCAGGATCTGGCAGCTTCTACACTGAGGGATCGAAGGGCCTGGAATGTGATATTCCGGAGGTCAAGGGAGCTGGGATTAAAACCAAGAGTCACCTACCCAGCAAAACTGAGTATAATGTTTCAGGGGAAAATATGGTCATTCAGTGGAATACAGGACTTTCAAGCATTCTTGCTGAAAAAACCAGAGTTGAATAGAAAATTAGACATTCAGATACAAGAAGCAAGAGAAGCATGAGAAGGTAAACAGGGAAAAGAAATCATAAGGAACTTATCAAAGTTGAACTATTTTTTTTTAAAAGCAATCGGGGTTGAGTGGCTTGCTCGAGGTTGCACGGCCGGTTGTTGTTTCTGGGTGTGGTGCTGGGTGTCTGTGCCCGGATTTGATCTGGGTTGTCCTGGCACTGGGGCCGGTGCTCTTGCTTGCTGAGCCACCTGGCCAAAGTTGAACTATTAACATTCCTACATGGAAAAACAATAATTGTAACTTATGAAACTTTTCTCAGTAGTTGAAGGGATTAGAAATATGTGTATATATATATGTCTTTATATGAGGGTATGCGGGCATATGAATACATATGTGAATGTGTGCATATACATTTATAGGTATACATAGATAGAGGGCACGGGACCAATTTAACAGGAAGGGATGATACTTAAAAGGTGAAATTAAGAGGTTAGAGGAATATAATGAGAGGAGATGGGGAGAGACAGAGTGGGGCAACTATCTCATACAGAAGAGGCAAGGGAAAATGGTTACAATGGAGGGGAAGAATAGGAAGGCAAAAGGGAATGGGTCAACCTTATTCTTATTGAATCTGGCTTGAGGAGGGAGGGAAATACACAGTAAATAGGGGATCTCACCCTCCAGGAGAATAGGGGGGCAAGGGGATCTGAGGGGGGATGATGGAAGGTAGGGGAGGCTGGGGGGGAGGGAAGTTG
>NW_027186442.1:1602897-1617327 GCF_028583685.1 Petaurus breviceps papuanus | reverse complement strand
TATTGAATCCCACTGTTTGTCCTCACTTGTTCTAAATGTTCCATTGATCTACTTTTCTCTTTTTTAAGAAATACAAAATAGCTTTCATAATGGCTGCTTTATATTATAATTTGAGATCTTGAAGAACTCTTTTTTCTTCATGCCAATATTTCCTTTGAAATTCTGTGTCTTTTGCTTCTCCAGATGAATTTTGTTACTAATAGACCAAGTTCTACAAAGTATTACTCTGGTGTTCTGATTGGTATAGCATTAAAACTAAACTAATTTTGGTAATATTGTCATTTTTGTTATGTTGGCAAGGACTTGCCATGAACATGCACTATTCCTTCAACTATTTAAATTTTTTTTTTAATTTTGTAAGGACCAGTTTAAAGATGGCATTATATTGTGTTTTGGTAGATGGATCCAAAACATTGCATTAACTTTGCAATTATTTGTAATGTAATTTCCATTTCTATGGCTGACCACTAAATTTTGTTGTTATTTTTATGTAGAAATGTTATTGTTTTGTGGGATTATTAATTTTTAGCCTGCAACTTTCTGTTTCTGAACTATGTCTCAATTAGTATCTTTGATGATTCCCTAGGACTTTCTAATTAAACCATCATTTTATCAGGAAGTAAGGTTATTTGTATATTTTCTTCCCTTATTTATAGAGTAGGCATTTCTTTCTATTCACTGTTTGCTATCACTTACATTTTTAGAAATATGTAAAATGATATTGGAGGGAGTAGGTATTCTTATTTTACTATTGCATTTACTGAGAAAGTTTGTAGTATATTTCAACTATGTGTAATTTTTGTTTTTGGCAGATATGTTTTAAGATGTTATAAAAATCTTTCTCTGCTTATACTTTGTAGAGCTTTAACATAAATGAGTGTTGTCTTTTATGACATATTTTTTGTGTATCTGTTTAAAGAATCTAGTGGTTTAGGCTATTTATCTTTTTAATGTACTCAATTACATTGCTTGTTTTTCTACTGTTGATACAACCTTACTTATTAATATAAATCCAACTGGTCAAAATGAATGATTTTCTGGATGAATTGTCATATTCTGACAAGATTTTATATAATTTTTAATATCAATAGTTATTAATGATATTGACATACATGTTTGCTTTTTTCATTTTCTTCTTTAGGTATTAGATATTAGAGCTATAAAATTCTGATAAGGCATTTCCCAATTCTTGAGAATAATTTATTGATATTTAATGGTTATTTATGTGTTATTACAATTCTCTCATGAATCTATCAGGACCAGACAGTTTTCTGCTAGCTCTATTATATTTTGTGCTGCTGGATTATGTAAAATCTTGCTATTTGTTCCTCTGCTAATTTCCATATTATATTTTTGAAGGTTGTTTCACAGATAACACTTAGGAGACATTGGAGTTCTCAGTCTCCAGCCTCTAACAGGTTCACTCTTGATCTTGTCAGACAAGCAGACAGCTTCCAAGGAGTTAATAATCTGATTTATTCTAGTCTAGTCTTCTCAAATGGTTGCTGGGAGAACAAACTCCTATAGCATCCTCCAATCACCCTTTTTGCGGGGTGGGAGAGAAGGAGGGAGCAGCTACCTCTATGTCTCATTGGGGTCAGTTGAGATAGGCACTTTGAGCACTTCCCTAAATTCTTCAAGCCTCAATCAGGTCTGGTTGAGGCACACACAGACTCCCCTATGAGTTCTCAATGGTTTCTCCCCTGTCACTGACCAGTGCCCACCTGCTTTATAGGGCAACAGACAAAAAAAGGCATCATGTCAACATTAAGTTCACAAATTAACATTAGCAATAACATCATTCTTTATGAGCATAATAAATATTTCATTATGTCACCCCTTAGCTCATGGCTCAGCCTCAATAGGACTATCTGTTACTATGATTCTTGGAACAACTATCTGGAATCCTTGGAATTATTATCAAACACCTAGAAATTAGACATTTTCATGGCCATGGATCCTTAGAAATTAACTCTAAGAAGGCTAACTAAATCTTTCTTACATAAAAAGGTACTCCTCTCTTTTGTATTCTCAGCCTTATTAACCATTCCTAGTAGTCTCTGATATTATTGTTTTTATTTTTTGTGAGTTCTTATCCACTTGCTATCAGGATAACTTTATTATCTTTTAATCAGATTGACTAAAGATTTGTCATTGTTAGTATTTTCAAAGAACCAGTTTATAGATTTATTTACATTTCTGGAGTCTTTTTGGTTCCTGATATATCTATTCCACTTCAATATTCAATATGTCTTATTTTTTGTTTGTTTTGGATTTGCTTGTTTGTTGGCTTTCTAATTTGTAAATGAGTATTCAGTGCTTTAACTCTTTCTTTATTTATTGTTAATATGTATTTTTAGGGACAAAAAAATTTCCCCTGAGAAAGGAATGACTGCATGTCAGAAATTTTGATATGTTATTTTATAATTATAATTTTCCTTGACATAATTATTATTTCTATATTATTTCTATGATTTCTGCTTTGACCCATCTATTACTTCAAATTTCATTGTAAAGTCTTCATTTGGGTATATGTCTGTTCTTGTGCCACCTGAACTGATTACTACTTTCATTGTGAAATCATTTGTAAAGGATATGTCTACTATGTCTTCCTATTAACATTTATGTGGAAAATTTCTGTGCCTTGAAAAATTTGCAATTTTTGCAAAAATTCTATGTGGTATGAAGAAATACATTTTTCTTTAGTAGTCCCATTTAGAAGATGCCCTAAATCTTTTAACTCAATTTTCTCCATTCACTTGTTCAATTACATGTTTTCTCTTCTGTTTATCTTTCTGTTTAACTTGTCCAAAATAGAAAGATACTGAGAGAAATTTTGGGGGTGCAAAAATAAAGGATATCAATAAACAATTAGATTTTTAAATGGAGGTCGAGGTCACAGTAATTATTCTGTATATTTTTCCTCCATCAAGCTTCTTTTTTTTCAAAGCCCCATCTGTAGTTTTTCCTTCTATTTTGCATTAGAAAAAATCATTTTCCTTTTTTATTTTTTCAAGAACACCCCATGCAAAATACATTAAAACAGCTGCTTTAGACTAGTAATTCAATTTTGAACTGAAAACCCATATAATGTTATCATTTGCAACACTTTTATATGATTTTGGCAGGGGGGGGGCAATTGGGGTTAAGTGACTTGCCCAAGGTCACATGGCTTGTTATTGTGTTAAGTTTATGAGGCTGGATTTGAATTCAGGTCCTCTTGACTCCAGGGCTGGTGCTCTATTTACTGTGCCACCTAGCTGCCCCTATGATTTCTTTTTTAAATAAATAAATTCATTTATTTTTAATTTACAAGAATTTAATATTCAATTCCACAAACTTTTGAGTTCAAAATTTTCTCCCCTTCCTTCTCCTCCCACCTTCCCCCCAAAATGGCATGCAACCCCATATAAGTTCTACATATACCTTCATATTAAAAATATTTTCACGTTAGTCATGTTGTAAAGAAGAATTATAACCAATGGAATGAATCACCAAAAAGAAGAAACAAACAAAAAAATTAGAGAGCAAATTATTTGTTTCAATCTGCATTCAGGTTCTGTAATTCTTTCTCTAGATGTGGATAGCATTTTCCATCATGGGTCATTTTGAGTTGTCTTATAACCTTGTATTGCTCAGAAGAGCCAAGTCTATCAAAGTTAGTCATCACAGGTACATGTCTGTAATTGTGTACAATTATCTCCTCATTCTATTCTTCTCACTCAGAATCAATTCATAAAAGTCTTTCTAGGTTATTTGGAAGTCCATCTGCTCATGACTTGTTATGGCACAACAGAATTTCATTGTATTCATATACAACCACTTGTTTAGCCATTCTTCAACTGAGGGGCATTCCCTTGATTTCCAATTCTTTGCCAACAAAAAAGAGCTATTATGAGTATTTTTGTACATATGGGTGCTTTTCCTGTTTGTATGATCTTTATGGTATACAGCACAAGAAATGGTATTACTGGGTCAAAAGGTGTGCACATTTTTATAGTCCTTTGGACATAGTTCCAAATTGCTCTCTAGAATGGTTGGATCAGTTCACAACTCCACTAACAATTTATTACTGCACCAATTTTCCCACATCTTCTCCAGCATTTATCATTTTCCTGTTTTGTTATGTTAGCCAATCTGACAGGTATGATATGGTACCTCAGAGTTGTTTTGATTTGCATTTCTCTAATTCATAGTTATTTAGAGCATTTTTCATATGATTAGAGATCTCTTTAATTTCTTTCTCTGAAAACTGCCTGTTCATATTCTTTGACCATTTATCAATTAGAGAATGAATTGTATTCTTATAAATTTGACTCAGTTCTCTGTATATTTTAGAAATAAGGCCTATCAAAGACACTGATTGTAAAAATTCTTTCCCAATTTTCTGCTTCTCTACTAATCTTGGTTGCATTGGCTTTGTTTGTACAAATCTTTTCAATTTAATGCAATCAAAATTATCCATTTTTCATTTCATACTGCTCTCTTATCTCTTGTTTAGTCATAAGTTCTTCTCTTCTCCATACAGGCAAACTATTCCTTGCTCCTCCAGATTGCTTTTAGAGTATCAGTCTTTATATCTAAATTGTGAACCTGTTTTGCTCAGTAAAACTTCTTATTTTCTACACATAATATTGATGAGTTAATAATTTCAGTGTAGGTTCAAATCCCATAAATACCAATGTGTATCCATTAATCTTTAATAAAATGTTGTATATCCTTGATTTCCTCAAATTTTTAATATTTTTGTTGTTGCTCAATGAGAGGTAATCAATAATGGTAATTTTAGCTAATTTGGCTAATTTTCTGACATAATCATTCTAAACTGAGTCAATCATATAGTGGGCAAGATTATTTTGTTGTGGATACTGTTGTACACTAGTCTAGGCTATCCTCTGGATCTAGACTCCTAAAACTACATGTCATTCCCCTCAGTGGTCTGCTTCCCATTTGGCAGTCAGTTAGTAGACACAGTTAGCTCTTAGTGAGATGTAGTAGCGAAAAAGTAGCTTAAAAAAATCCTTCCCCTAGGAATGTTGGATCAATGACACTCTCCTACAATGACACACAGTATAAAGAGGGAGGATTGGATATAGCTTAAAAGCACTGGCTCTTAGGTATAAATATGAAAAATATATGTGACAAAGCAATGCATAAATCTAGTACTGCAGTGCTAAAAATAAAAAAAATCCTTTCTTGATGGAGCCTTTTCTGTAGCTCAAATTTTTATTGCCTGGGCTGTATCTTGAGTCTATAGCCAGATTCCTTCTCTGCTGCCAAGAAGTATGCTCCTTGAAGTTGTTTCTTACATAAAGAAGCTGCCTCACTTTATCTGTATGGATTGAGTGTGCCTCTACTTCAACTATGTCTTGAACATTCTTAAACTTACTCTTCTTCTAATAGATGGAGTATCTCCTCAGAGAATAGGTACACAGAAGTTCAGAGAGGTTCATCACTAGAAAATTGACTGGGTCATGCATTTTTCACTCATAACAACACTCAAGATTCTGTATTCCACATGGTTACAAGATGTGGATAGCGCATAAATAAATGAAATCCCAGTTCTAAGTATCAAAATTCCCTTTCTCGTATTATATTTTGTGTTTATGTTTCTAGATTCTCTTCTATTTTCTCCTAAATATGCAATTAAGTTAGCTATCCATCCCTATACCTCGGATGCCTCCCTCCAAATCTTCCTATCAGGATACTCTTTCTCCAAGGCCAAGGTTATATTCTTAATCTCTATGAATCCCTCTCTGATTCCCCTGCCACCCCCACTACCACCACCAAACAAAAGACTAATGTCTCCTCCTATTTCCTTATATCCCTTTGGCTCTCACCTTTGTTTTTATTATATTATATAGTGCATTATGCTCATGTTTGTACATGACATGTTTGCCCTCTTTATCCCTACCCCTGGTTATAAACTGATTTAAAGAAGAGAAGAAAATGATTTTTCATCTTTGTATTCAAAGTGCCTAGTAGAGTTCTTTACACATACTAAATGTTTGTTTAATCAAACTTCTGTAGAAGCACACAACCCAGGGCCAAGTTTTCGTTCCACTTACTAGCAAAAATCTTAGCCACCTTTTTTTCTTCATCACATCAGAAAAAATCCATGGAGCTAGTATCAGATATGGGTTCAGTTAAGCTTTGGTAGTTGGTGCTAAATAAATGCTTTTTCCCTTCTCTTGCCCATGCTTAATGTCCATATCCAGTTGCTAATTTTTATTGATTCTATCTCCAAAACATCTTCAACATTTACATCCTTATACCATTGGCATGGTCACCATGCTAGTTCCAGTTAGCACTTTGTTTTTTTCTTTTGATTCTAAAGTCCCTAACATAGCACCTTGTACACAATAGGTGCTTAATAAATAATGCTTATCTATTTTTTTGCTTTGTCTGGACTTATGATTTAATTAGTATAGAGAATTCCTGATGGGGAAATTCCACCTATTCATGAAGATTGACAACTGTTCTGCAGGTTATTTTTTTGTACATCCACTCAGGTTATTTGCCGAGGCTCACACAGTCAATATTTGTCATGGAATTGCCTTGAATGTTGACAAGGCAGGATTTCTATACACTATGAATGAATGAATCAATGAATGAATGAATTAATGAATGAATAAGGATCTTTGCAAAGTATTGTGCCAAACTCTGAGGATATGAATGAAAAAGTGGAGACACTTCCTATTCCCAAGGAACTCACCAGCAGAGACAACATGTAAAGGAGGCTTCAGCTGCAAGTCAGATGGGAAAGCCCCATGGCACTTTGGGTGTGGCAGTAAAGCAGATGTAATACCCCTTTTTCTTATGGTGTTTCCACTGAAAAAATCATACCTGCTCCTGATGTCAAGAAGTGTGACCATGATAAGGACTTCAGTTTTAAGAACTTACTTTTCTGGACCTTTAGTAGCTATGGTTACTGAGGGGGCATGGCCTGCACAACCCACAGAAGCAGTTGCCAGATCATATCTCCAAATGTGTTACTTCTGTGATGAAGTCATTTGGGGCTAATCCGGAAACAGCATAAGTCTGGACCCATGCCTGGCTGCTCTCAAATATTGTTGAATAATTTAATGAATTGAATTGGATTTAATTGATTTGGGGAGAGAGACAGAACGAGAGACAGAGAGAGACACAGAGAGAGACAGAGAGACAGAGACAGAGAGAGACAGAGACAGAGAGAAATCAATTGACTGGATTCAAGGGAAACCTAAAAATTAGAGCTATCCAAAAGTGTAAGGAATTACCTCTTAGGATTGTAAAATGCTTTGTACATATTACCTTACTTGATCTTGACAGCAGTCTTATGAGGCAGATGGTAATGTCATCCTTATTTTATAGATAAGAAAACTAAGATTTAGAAAGCTTAGGGGGCTTTTCCTGGGCCAATACAGCTAGTAAATGGATGAGGCAGATTTGGACTCAGGTCTTCTTAACTTCAAGCACAGTATACATTCATTATGTTAACACTGCCTCAAAGTGACTTTCCCAGCATTGGAGGTATTTATTTGGATGTTGGGTTATTATTTGGGGAGATATTATAGAGGGAATTTCTCTCAGTATGTTTCCTCATCTGTAAAATGGGAATAAGATGAGTACCTAAGTCATAAGGTAGTTGTGAGGATCAAATTAGATAATGTACCTAACGTACTTTGCAAACCTTAAAACACATTATAAATGCTAGTTATTATTATTCATCTAAATTAATCAGTATGTATATGAGCAAACCAGTCTATTTGTGACTCTTCCCATCTAATCCTCTTGGAAACAGACTCTCCTTAGTGTGCTAGCCAGCAGCATTCTGGGCATAATTGAATTGTGCGTAAACCATGTTGTAGCCAGCAGGAGTGAAAGATAAGATTAACTCTTGCTGTGAGGGTTGTGTCCTTATGCTCTGCCTCCCAAGGAAAGTTCTGAAATACCAACCTCTTTTATGTGCATCTCTCTTCAATGTCAGTGAAAAAGATCCCCAATTCAAAGTGTTCAAACAGGAGGGAGAAACAACTTCTAAACAGTGTCCAATTGGGAAAATGGTGGCCATACCAGGACTGTTCAAAGTGGTGTGAACTCTCTCTCTCTCTCTACTAATGATGGGGTGCAATCAGCCTCATTGTATGCATGCGCTTCACAAAGTCCAATATTTCTCTTGCTCAGTTCTGGTTGTATAAAGAAAAGAAAGAAGGAAGCTCCAGGAAATAAAAGTTCCTTTTTAAAAAAATTAAGCTGTTTGAAGATGTTTTTTAATCGAAATTGACATGACCATGACCATTTTGCTTTCTGTTCTGAAACACATGTCCCATAGCAACCTGTATCTCTCCATAGCAACCTCTCCACTCCTCACAGAAAGACAAGTTTGACAATTAAAAAATTCAATAAAAAGTACATTTAATTAGATGATGACTAAAAATGGTGACATACAAAAAAAATATATGAAAAGTGTTTTTAAATAGTAGTTGAGGAACATTTATTTTAAAGTATCTACCAAATTTGGTGTTGTCTTTTAAAACCAAACTCTCAACTATTGATGAGTTTATATATTGCTGTGAACATACACTACTCCCTAAAATAGTTTGCCATCTTAAAAGTGGATTTCCTTTTAAAAAAAAACCTAGGTATATACTGACAAATAATACTCATTATTGGCTACACTCAAGTTTTATATTTGAAGGGAGCTACTCAAACATTCCTCTGATGCCTCATCATGACATGGAAGTGACCCTTGGTTCTCAAATGTTATTCTGAAAGATTGGAAATCTGGACTTTCCTATCAGTCAGGAAAGTTTTTGTGTAGATAGAAAACATAGGTATCACCCAAGAATCAACCTCACCATGTTTAAAAGACTAATCATGGGAATAACTGTTGAGATTTAATTTTCTTTTGTTGTCCATAGAGAAAGAGTCATAAAAGTTCATGCTTGGGTGGCACTTTCAGGTTTACAAAGGATTTTAGCTACAGTGTCTCATTTGATCTTCATAATACCACTATGAGGTAGATATGAGTGTTATTACTATATTACAGATGCTCAGGTTTAGTGATGTTGAGTGTTGTTCCCAGCCAATAAATATCTGACATAGGTTTAGAGGGGGAATCCAATACAAAAGGATCAAATGGGGAAAATGCAAATCAATAATTACAATCTTATTGATTAATTTCCACAAAAAAAGAGGAAAAATAAGATAAAACTCTCTAACTAACCATGTGCAAGATATATATTAAAAAGAAGACTTATGAGGGTTTAGAATAAAATTTGTCATATATTAGTCAATTCCAAACCCAGATCTAATCATGATTTCATACATTATTTGAACAACAAAAATTCACAAATGTCTTGTGGGATCAACAGAGGAAGCACATTGAAGCAATGTCATTATTAAATATAAGTGCACAAAATGGCATAGAATCTAAATTCATAAATGGAAAGTTAACAAGATTGTAAAAATACATAAATGGTAACACAATAATTGTAGGAGACTTTAATGTTCCTTTTTCAGATAAATCTAAGAGAGTTAAACAAGAAAGAAAACATGATGCTGAACAGACTTACAAAGATTAGATTTGGGAGATGTATGTTGTCTTCTGAATAGTGGCATTAAATAATATAAATATTTCTCAATGTCACATAATACTTTTATGAAAATTAATCATGTTCTAGAACACAAAGATAAATAAAAATGTAAAAAGTTAAATGCATTAAACATATCCTTTACATGTATAAAATAAAATTAATAAATATGTTAAGATACGCAGAGGATATAGATTCAAATAGAGACTAAGTGACAATATTATGAATAATCAGTGGGTACATAAACTATAACTACATAAAGGAGAATGATAAAAAGTGAGACAGGATGCCAAGTTTGAGGGATGCAGTTAAAGCAGTACTCAGAGCAAAATTTCATTTGTGAAAATATAAATAATAAATAATAAAATGGAAAAATAGAAAAAAATAATTACAAAAGTATACTAGTCAAAAAAAAGAAATTCACCAAATTAACAAATCGACCCAAAAAATACCAAGTAAATGTTATCTTTGGGAGAATGTATCCATAGAAATGATATAAAATCCAAGAGTTTTTTTAAAATACTAACAAAATAGATAACACATTAGCTAACATAAGATTTTTTTTTCTTGTTTTTAAAAAGGAGGAAGGAAAATCAATTACCAAAATAAAACATGAACAAAGGGAATTTCATCTGGTCACTACCCTACTCCTACTCACAGATTTTCTCTTGGATGTTCAGGGTAGTGACTTTTCATAAGTTCTAGGGGTAAGCCTATGAATGACTACTTCTACTACTAAAGCTCACAAGGCTCCATCAGTCAGTATGTTAACAGCTTATAGCAAAGGCATGTTACAGTTACAATTACAAAGAGATGTTACAGTAATAACAGTTGATACAAAATTCCCCCCAACCCCCAAAAAAGAACACATTTAGTTTATTTCCCAACAAATATAATGGTGTATAAGGCAATTATGGGATATAGTAGATAGAGCACTGAAGTTGGAATCAAGAATAATTAAAATCAAATTTGGCCTCAGACACTTACTAACTCTGTGACCCTGAACAAGGCATTGAACTTCTTTCTCAGTTTCCTCAAATGAATATAATAATGCCAAGTACCTCACAGAAATTTCATGAGGATCAAATATTTATAAAATGCTTAGTGTAGTGTCTAACATATGGCTAACTCTTGATGGGTGCTTTTTCCCCCTTTCCCTTCATCCTTCAATGAGAGGAGTTGTTTTGAATAGAGGAAAAAAAAGAATTAGTAAAAACCACTCCATAAAATTATGACAGCAAAAATGAAAGGCAAAGGTTATGGGTTATTACCTATAAAGTTATCAAATTCTCAAATTAATACAAATAGAGATTTTGCTAAAAGTCAATCTCAAAAAGTTAATTTGAGCAAACCATAATGGCCTACCAGAAGGGAGGGGAGGCAAAGGGAAACTGGCTGTCATGTTAAAAGTAAACAGGATCAAATGTTTAAAAATCAGTATAAAGAACTATAACAAAAAAATACACTGAGCAATTGAGAAAAAAGGCACTCTGCAAAGTTCTTTTTATAAGGTACAAAAGATCATGATACTAAAACCAGGGAATGATAAAATAGATTTATAGTCCACTCTAATAAAAAATTAAAATTAAATCTTAGCAAAGAGATATAGCCTTGTGTTGAAAGACTATTCACCATGACCAAGCATGATTTACTGTAAGTATTCAAAATTCCTTAACCGAGCTATCTCAATTTACATACATAAAGTCTAATTGTTGGCATGCATCTTAATTTACCCAATCTTCCTATTGAAGTTATTGACTGGCAACTCCTTCAGTTGGTCTTATCTTTGAGTGACTTTCCACACTTTCAAAGAGGTTGAGAGTTGATGAGGTGGATTTCATGTGTCACTCTTTGAGTATATCCCACTTTCCCCATAACACTATCTCTAGTCCAGTCTTTTACTCCCTCACATGGGTTTAGAGTTGGAGAGCTGGAGACATGAGTGGTGTTTTTTCTTAGGTTTTATCAATGGCTACTCTTATAGCTGGAGTTCATGAGACCCTATCAATGTGCTTGCCATGAACAATTACCCAGTATATTTAATGAATTTTTATCAAATGCATTTACTGAGATTATAGGAAGAACAGTTAACACAAATAAACTACAAAAAAAAAGAATCTGGATCACTTAATACACATGAAATTCATGGGAAGAAAGGAAGTAAATATAAGAGTAAAGTGTCAGTGAATCATCCTTCTAACTATAATTTAATTCATAATTCCTAGTATGCACTAGAAATCATTTCTCTTTTTGAAGAGTCATCACAAAATTCTACTTAGGTACATTGTCTCTATAGGGATGACCATTCAGCTGAGTCCACTCCTTCCTCAAATTTAGAGTCAATTCTATTTTCTTAAAAAAGTCACAGCTTTGAAGCAACTTTCTCCCTCATATATCTGCATTTTTTATCTATTCTTCATTGTGTGTTTCTGTTCTCAACCAGATGCAATTTCCAGTAGCACCTATGATATGTTCAATGGCACAAATTGGGGAGGGAATAAAGAGACGATAAAATCCCTCCTCTCTCCTGTAAGGGATGTCTCTTCTGAGTTTGGATAGCAACTACTGAATGTATCATTATTTTTATAAGTAGTTGCAAGGAGTATGACTGATATATGATTTCATTTGCCTTCTTTTAGTGGCCAAGACATTATAAGCTTCTCCATTTGATTAAAAACTTATTCACACTTTGTTGTGGAGATATGATACATATGATCACTTGTCGGTATATAATGACTCCTGTATTTTCAAAGCTACTATATTAAGTATAGTATTATATTACTTATATAATTATATATTATATTATGTATAATGTTATATATATTATATAATATAGTAATTATATAATTACTATATTTGGGGGCCTTCTTTATTTCTTTCTTGGAAGTAGATCAGAATCTTCAATAGGTTTCCTCAATGTTCTTTTTGTGACCAAATTTAAAGTTGTTACCTAAGATTTGCAAACATTTGAGTACTTTGACCTTGGAGTTTTGCACCTTCAATATACTTCAAATGCCCAAAGAATATCTCCAGACTATCTCTAGGAATTAACTACAGTTACCTGCATCAATCCCTGTCATTCTTGTATCATATCAGATATTATTATTCAGGTCTTAAGTTTTCCTCTCCAGGTAATCATGCTTTTCCACTGATAATAAACAATTTTTCATAGGACAGCATGCTCACCAGCCAAATGTACTAAAGTCACGTTCCATACTCTGAGTCCATGGCTATATTGGCATCAGATAATTTCCCAAATTATCCCATCCATTTTTTGAAAATAAGACACTATTCCAATCCATCCAGTTTCATCCCACACCACTCTCCTAACAATGTACATAGTCCATGCTTCCTTATTTAGTATGGGTCTAGGCTTGGTTTTGGAATCCCTTGTCTAAAGTACAGGTCTTAGTAACTAATTTCCAAGTGTATCCACTTTCTGGCCTCAGGATCTTGGAAAACTCCTCTATTTCAAATTGTTCAACAGGGACAGCATCTGCTTTGTCCTTCTTAAACATGTTCTCAATAACATTATCCTGTATTTTTCCCAGAGTCCATAGCTATACGTAGAAAACATTTTCATTAGTATCCTCTTCATAGTCCATTGGTTCCTCCAAAATCAGCAGTGCTTATTCAATATTTATATTTAGTACAGAGAAACCATTCTTCAAATTCTGGGGCAACCCTAGTGGCCCTACATAATTGTGTAATGGTTTCTAAGACTAAGCTTGTTTGGTTAGCTACAAAAATCTCTACTAAGTAAATTGCTATTGACATTGATAACAGCCTGGACTTCAGAAATATCAGTAAAGTTCTCAGATACCCACTCCCTATATATTCAGTGTTCTACTCATTCTAAACCTTTAGGTGTTTAGTTTCAAATCATAGGGATTTTCTAATGTTTTTCTAGCAACTTTCTGATTTTTTTGCTACGGCCAAGTTAAAGAGGGAGGGAATACTTTTTTTTATATAGAACCTACTATGCACTAGACACTCTATTAAGCACTTTTACAAATATCTCATTTGCTCCTCATAACAATCCTGTGACAGGTACTATTATTGTCCTCCCTTTAAAATTAAAGAAACTGAGGTCAAATGACTTAGACATATCCCTGAAGGGATGTGCTTACCTCAGTCATAATCCCTCATATTCAGTTATGGTCATCATTCGTTGGTTTTCACCACAAAGAGTTTCATACCCTTTGTCTTCTCTAGGCAGAACTCTCTGTGCTTTATGTAATATCTCAAAAAAAATTTCTGATTATTCTCAGTAATCTTCCTTATTCATCCAGTCACAAATCTGTCACTGACCTCTATATTCTATAACTTATTTTCCCTTCCATCAACTCACCCACACACTCTTCCTAGTGCAAGTAACCTGAACTTTTTTGAGCCCAGACAATCTGGGAAACATATTTCTTTGCCATATTAGTCCACAGTTGTTACATTGCTCTACAAACATCTCCTGACTGATAAACCTAATAATGTTTTCAAAAAAGGAAATTAGCTTAACTTGGCATTATTTCTACCTCAGAAAGCTATGCTGACTCTTTGTGATCAAAAATATTTGCTTGATATCACTTGAACCATAATGCTTAATTTTAATTTTTTCCCCAGGTACCAAAGACAAGTTCATTGGCCTCAAGTTTTTAAATTCCATTTTCCCTTTTTCTCTTAAAAATAAGATAGCATATTCCCTCCTCAAATTCTGGGATACCTCTCCCATTCTTTATGATGTTTTAAAGATTACTGAAATTCTTTCAACCTGGAAGTTAAGTAGGCTTGTGAATGAAATGCACAAAGTTATATGTATGTATGTACATATATATATATATATATATATATATATATATAT